>NC_033798.1:6483447-6495216 GCF_001876935.1 Asparagus officinalis
GTGTGTGTGTGTGTGTGTGTGTGTGTATAGAGAGAGAGAGAGAGAGAGATTAATGTGTATCCTTGTCATAGGAGGGAATTTCTTCATTGACGCCTATGTGGCACAATCCCCACCATCCTCATAAAGTAGGAGAGAGTGTGTGAGTTTGTGGGGATTTGTGCCTACTTTATGAGGATGATGGAGATTATACCACATAGGCGAAAATGAGGGAAATCTCCTCATATGATAAGGATACCTATTAATCTCATATATATAATATATATATATAAACTGGAGGTGCACTGCCAGTTCACCGAAAATGTGCGCTGCAGGGGTTTTTTCGCAAAAAACCCAGCGATAAATGCTCCCCAAATATCTTCGTGACTGGCAGTCTCTCTCTCCTCCCAAATTCAAAACCCATGACCTTCTCTCTCTCTCCCCCCCCCAAATCTGTGTCTTCTCCCCAAAAATCCCCAAGTCCACGCCGCTCATCCTCCTCCGTTCCGCCATCGAAGCCGTCAGAGCCGTCAGCCAATTCCACTCCGCTCATCCTCCTCTGTTCCGCTCATCCTCTCTCTCTCTCTGGGAGCCGTCAGCCACCCCGAGAATCGACGCCGCCGTTCCCCAATCCCTCAAAAAAACACCCGATCTCAAGCCTTCGAAGGAGGAGGTCGTCAGTCTCTTCGCTGTCATCACTGGAGGCCACCTCGAGATCAGTCGCCTTCGCCTGCAACAGAGCCATCATCAGCCGCCGCCGATCTTGAGCCTTCGAAGGAGGAGGTCGTCAGGATTTTTGCCGTCATCGCCATCGCCACCTCGAGATCCATCTCCTTCGCCTGCAACAGAGCTGTCGTCAGCCACCGCCGATCTCGAGCTCTTGTGATCTTGTCGTCATACTTTCTGAGGTGAATACTCATACGCATACTCTTGTGATCTTGTCGTCATACTCATACTAAGTATGTTCAAGTGCTTATGTTTTGCAAGCCGAAGAAATTAAGATTCCAAAATGAATGGAATTTGCTATATATATTGGTGTTTTTTATAAGAAACGATCATATTTATTAAGAGTTTTAGGTAAAAACAGGTTGGAATTGCAAGCATCTTTAGGCTACAGTTTCAGATTGTACTCTTGTTTTGCCTGAACTAGTACCTAAATTGTCAATAATTCAGTTTTGAACTTGGGAGCTTGAACTTGGGAGTATCGTCGTGTCGAAGATTGGGATGTTCACTAAGTAATTGCATTTAGGATGTTGACAAATAACTCGTTGTTCTTATGCGCAAGTTGATATGGTATTTTGATAGCTAAGTTGCTTTGAATTTCAAATCATTGCTTCTGCTCAAAATGGAATACCATTTAGTTAAAAAGAAAGATATATTTCAACTGTAGGTGTCATATGAATGCGTTGCTCAAAATGGAATACCATTTAGTTAAAAAGAAAGATATATTTCAACTGTAGGTGTCATATGAATGCGTTGTTTTAATGTGAAATCGACTCAATGTGTCAGAAAGATATATTTCAACTGTAGGTGTCATATGAATGCGTTGTTTTAATGTGAAATCGACTCAATGTGTCATAGTTCATGCCTATTGTATATTGAAACAATGTGTATCAGTTTAATTCTATGGTATATTGTTGAACTTTTAATATTTTTCCTGAATGTATTTATTGTGGTGTAGTCTTAAATCTGTATTCTTAAGTTACCGATGGAAAGTAACATGCTATCAACTTAAATCTCAGTTCATTGGTGTTGTCTTGATTCTGCTAAAAGCAAAATATCAACTCAATTTCTCTTTACCTAATATATTGTTTGCATGAATTCGTTGATTTCACTAGTAATTTATTTCACTAGTAATTTATTTCACTAGTAATATATGGTAGAAAATTACAGTGTTTGAGTGTGTTCCCTTTTGGCCAATTATGGAGTCATCTTCAAGCAATCGTCATGGACTGTTGTGCCATTGTGGAAGGAGGGTTATACTCTCCAGATCTGGAACTAAGACGAACCCCAGTCAATTGTTTTTAGGATGCGCTAATTGGAAAGTGAGTAATTGTGGATTCTTCAAATGAGTATCTGATGAAGAGGAGTTTGAAGGTTCAAAGGCAGAGCTTGTTCAGACGAAGCAGTCGAGCGTGACGCTGCAAGTTTCAAGAGCCGTGTCAAGTGGAGAAGTGTGGGAAAAGAGAAAGATTGAGATTGATATTATGAATTTGTTGAAGCTTGTTATATTTGCTCTTTTATTTGGTATTTTTCTAGGATTTGTATTTGGTATTTTTATTAGATTTGTGCTAAGTAGAGTGTAAGAATGTATCCATTGATTGATCACTTGAACGCAAAATGATGCATGGTATTATTATTAGGATTTTAATTGGAAGGGTTTGATGTTTGACAAATGTGTGAAAAGAGCTTCTCTTGCTACATCTGTTCAGTGTGTGGAGAGAGACTTGATTGTGGTTTTTTTGTAATCTGGGAAATTGTTTATACCCATCTATAATAGTATAGCGCCTCCTAGTTTCAGTGGTGGATTCAGTGCTCATAATTTTGGAGGAAATTGTTCGTCTTGTCAACTATGGCTATCATGTATATGCCAATGATTGTGGTTCTTTTGTAATCTGGGAATTGAAGTAGGAGTGTATGAGGGAATCTGTTAATTATAATGAGGCTGCTAATGATAGATTGTGGGTGCTATGGAGCAGATCCATTCTGGATCCCTCGTGTTAATTCTACTAATCAATGCATTACTTGTGAAGTTATCTCCAGAGAAGGAAGGAGACGTTGCTGGGTGACAGGAGTTTATGCATCTAACCAGCCCTCTCTGGAATAACTGCATTATGTCATCTACCAAAAAAGATGTATCTATCCAAAAAAGATGAAAGAAAAAAGTGATGTATCCATCCATCAATTCTTAATCTTTTCCACCAAACATACAGATGCTTACAGATTTATCACTAAACAGCAATCTTAAACGGAAAGTATTGCAGCTATCATTGCATGTTATCTTGTATAATCTCCAGTCCAGTTAAACTAAACAAAACACAAAAACTATCTATAAAAGTTATTATTGCATCTTAAAAGATCATCCTTCAATAGAATTTTCCCCAGACTTGCATCATACCTGGTAGCCATGCCCTGTATCACACGCGGCACTATAACTGGAACCTTTTCATTGTTAGCATGGAAAAATTACCGTATTCTCGTTATGCATAAAGCTGAGCCACAGCCCAATGGAGACACAAACACTCATCAACAAAATAGACAGCAAAAAGATATGAGTGTTACAATTTTGGATGTTATTAGTGACATAGGTCGCATAACGCACTCTGATAACAACCAGTTTGCAGCTGCAGATAAACAAAAGTCAGACAATAAAACCGACCCAATAAAGGATAACAACCAGTTTTTGTTGAGGCACACCTGACAACTCAAAACCCATTCCCAGTCTATATTTCCAAGTAGCTTCCATTACAAAATAAACTCAAAACAATAGTACATTTGCAGTCTACATTTCCAACTAGCTTCATTACAAAATAAACTCAAAACAAGTAGCTTCCATTTCCAGTTTCTGTTGAGAACTTCATATGTATTAAAAAAATAAAAAAATTAAAAAAAAAACACATTATATTAAAAAAATGGCAATGTACAAGTTATTTCGTATGTATTAACCATTACCTTCCACAAATCCATGCATTTGGTGCTCAAGAATCCAGACCAATTTTCGTTTAGCTGCAAATCACATGACAAATTAATATATAATTATTTTCGTTTAGCTGCAAATCACATGACAAATTAATATATAATTGTACTAAATGCAAAATTTATGTGTTTTGAACTTTCATGGAAAAATATTAATTGTACTTTGGCAAGTTGACTTTACAGCTAGTTCTATAATGCCCGAGTTCACCACATCTGCTACATATACGTTTCTTCCTTTCTTTCTTTTCTTGTGCTTGTTCTAAACCTGACTAGATTCTAGTTGCATTACGTAGACGACCTTTAGTCCTTGCAGCTCTATCAGGATCACGAACTGTAATCTGAGGAATGTGCTCCATTGTATGTGAGATGTGTGCAGAAATTTGAGGAGTATCCACCATTTGATCTTGTTTGAGGAATGTGCTCCAACTTCTTCTTGCAGTGGTTCTATAAATTTTGTCAGCACATCATCTAGATTTTGCATCTTCTCTTCTGAAGCAAATGCAAGCTCAAGTGTATTGTTGAATTTTGCTCTTAAAGCCCAAGTTTTCAATAAGTTAATCTTCTCTTCACAGCTTGTGATGTTTCTTCCATATATAATGTTGCCAAACCCAATGTTACGATGTCGAGCATGTATAGTCCAACGGTGTAGGATATAATGGTCGGGTAATGAATCCATTTGCCTAGCCATCATTTGTGATAATATATGTCTACATACAACACCATTAGTTTCAAACAAAGCACAAGTGCAACAGAACTGTATCTGACTAGATTGTTCATAAGTGACCACCTCCCATTTTCCTCTATCTGTAAACTTACAGACCTTGTATTCAACAATGTTCCCATCTTTTCTCAATTCTTTACAAAACTCTGTACCAAATCCTTTGAATTCAGTTTGGAACACATCAAACATATTGCGTGTATACATTTATCCAGCTTGGACCTCAATTGGATGTCCAATGAGCATGACAGGCTTTGTGTTAAAACTCTTAAAATCTTCATAGGCTTCACTTAAGCGACGATGAGTTACTGATTTTTCATATTATGTCACAAACTCGTGTAATTGAGTCTGTGAGTTAACATACCCATCAAAAAATGCATTAATACTTTCAATCCTTTGGCTTGATCTCATTCCAACAAAAAAAAGTGTCCTTCAGATAACACGGCACCCAGTGATCTCGGCATTTGTAAATTGTTTGCAACCATCCCTCACCTTCTTCATTTATATCAAACTTCTCTTTCATCTCAACCCAATATCCTTCACATTGTTCAATTGAAGAACTATTATACCACAAGCCCAATACCTTTGAAACTGTTCACCATAACGAGATATCAAAGTAGGCAAATGATCAATAATATGCTTTTGCATGTGCCAATAGCAATAACAGTGTCTTGTCGTTGGAAACACTGAGTGAATAGCATTACACATTGCTCTATCCTGATCTGTTATAATAGCATTTGGTTCAATGCTATGCATGCATTTCAGCCATTCTTCAAATAACCAAGCAAAGGTATCTTCCTGTTCATCGGCTAATAATGCACAACCAAGTAAAGTGAACTGCCTATGTTGATTTACACCAGTAAATTGAGCAAATAGAAGACTGAACTTATTAGTTCTGTATGTCACATCAAACACAATAACATCACTGAATTTCAAAGACTGAACTTATTAGTTCTGTATGTCACATCAAACACAATAACATCACTGAATTTCAAATAAGATGCTCTTGATCTTCCATCGGCCCAGAAAACAATAACATCACTGAATTTCAAATAAGATGCTCTTGATCTTCCATCGGCCCAGAAAACACTCCTCATTTATCTACTACTGTCTACTTCTATTGTAAAATAAAATTCTGGATCATTCGCTGTCGCACTCTGAAAACGTCGCATGATAGATATGCATTCATGACCAATATTGTTGAATCTTTGGGTTCTGATATGATCAATGCATTATTGTGATGTCACTAATTCACCTTCTCTTTCATTGGTTGTATTGATGATACGAGAAATAGTAGAAGGAGGCATACCTTCTTCTCACAAACTATCAATAAGTTTTTTACATCTTTGAGTTTTATGGAATTGTTGATGTGATCTGTGCATTTTTGCTTTGTCTGGACTACTCAACACATGATTTGTATGTTCTTCAATAAACCCCGTAACCTCCCACGATTTGTCCTCCAATAATTTAATTCGCATCATTGCCTTATATCCCACTCGGGTCTCTCGCCGAACTGGATTTTCTATCTTGTCTCTTTTAGGTCTATGACCATCCTTATCACAAACATACTTTCTGTCTACCACTTCTCTAGTCTTACGCGAGTAATTTACCATGCTCTTTCTTATTCCAAAACCCATCAACAATGCATAAGAGTTATAATAGTTATAATCTTCTTCATAACTATTAAACTTCATTCCTAGTAGTGGTTTAGGAGCATTTACAGTATTGTCCGCAATTTCACTTCCAATAGCACTTGATCCGAACTCTACACTAGTTGAATTTGTTTCCTCCATTCTAGAAAATAACCAAACCTAATACAACAAAGAAGATTGAATTACAACTAGAAAAGATATAATTATGTATTTTTAGGAATAAATTGTATAAGGAAAGAAGGATAATTCATCCATACATGCAATGGAGCCAACTAGTCTTATAACCAGATAGCCAATACTGGCAATGTTAGTCACACCTGAACTTAATTACTTCGCAGTAGACTCAACCTGGAGAATATTGTTTATTCCAGTTAGTGTCAATTCCCTGGTTCTATAGAAGTTAGAAACAATTCTAAAATATATGCTCAAAACAACTTATTGGAATATAAAACAAAGGAGAAGAGGAAAAGTTCAATTCAGTTAAAAAATCTTTAGACTATAAGCAGCAAGGATGTCAAGCAATCGTCAAAGAAATGTATGATTTAGGTTTTGTCTTAGACTACTAACATATTGTCTAATTGAGGATGATTTTCTCAGTTAGAGCAAACTGCAGACCAATCTGAACACATGCAATCATCTATCCTTTGAGCAATCATATTTGGAGGAATTGTCAATAATTTTAATGATAATCCTCTGAGAACATGAGGCAATTCCTTCACCAGCAAGGGAAGCAAAAACTAAACATAAACTAAAACCTTTATTACTAAAACATGGACAGCTGAGTTGTCGTGGGAAGGAGTGAGCTGAGTTACCTGAGAGTCAAAAGTCCAGTGACAGCGAGATCAGCAGCTCAACGGCCTCCAGTGATGGCGACGAGTCTGATGGTTCTCAGGAGTGATGGCGACGATAGTGATGTCGAAGGATCTGTAAGGAGGAGGGGAGAGGTACGGTCTGTGGGGAGGATTTGGGGCTCGAATCGTGGCTAGGGTTTGGAAAGCTGGACGGCCTCCAGTGATGACGTCGAAGAGACTGACGACCTCCTCCTTTGAAGGCTCAAGATCGGGTGTTTTTTCGAGGGATTGGGGAACGACGGCGTCCGCTGACGGAGAGAGAAGAGAGAGAGAGAGAGAGAGAGAGAGAGAGGAGAGAGAGAGAGGAAGATGAGAGGAGGAGAGGAGACGGAGGAGAGGATGAGCGGCCGTGGAATTGGCTGACGGCTCCGACAGCTCCGATGGCGGAACGGAGGAGTGATGAGTGCGCGTGGACTTGGGGATTTTTAGGGAGAAGACACAGATTTGCGCGGGGGGGGGGGGGGGGGGAGAGAGAGAAGGTCACGGGTTTTGAATTTGGGAGGAGGAGAGAGACTACCAGTCACGAAGATATTTGGGGAGCATTTATCGTTGGTTTTTTGCGAAAAAACCCTGCAGCGCACATTTTCGGTGAACTGGCAGTGCACCTCCAGTTTCCTTTATATATATATTATATATATATATATATATATATATATATATATATATATATATATATATATATGAGAAATATGGGTATGCTTGGTACCAAACACAAATTTTGTGCTTGGTAGTGAGGTGGCACAATTCACTCCACTCATTCAAATAGGGGACCACATTTACCTGGGTTGAGGAGTACATGAGGATATGCACCATTTGAATAAGCGGACAGGGATTATGTCACCTCATTACCAAGCCACAACTTTATTGCTTGTACTAAGCCATACCCTTCTCTATCTCTCTCTCTTCTCTCTCATCTCTCTCTTCTACTTATATATTATATATATATATCATATATATATAGTATATATTATTATTATATATATATATATAATTATATATAATATAATATTATTATTATTATATATATTAATATATATATATATATATATATATATATATATGAGAAACTGTGTATGGGTGCACGCTCGTCCGGTTTCGTGCGCTGGTAGGTTTTGTTTTTTGAAAAAGCAGATTTATATTCTTGTGACTTATCTGCTCTCTCTTTCCCCCGAAATCTCTATCTTCATTACTAGTCTCCTCCCTCGTCTCTCCTAATCTGAGCCGCCGGTTAAGTATCACCCCGAGCAAGCCCTCTTTGACTTCATCGTCGCGAGATCACGTTCTCCACCGCGAGTTCCCTATGAGCTGCCACGAGATCACGTTCTCTGTGCCGCCGCGAGATCGTGCTGCATCCGAGATCGAGTCACGAGATCAAGCTCTCCGCCACGAGATCCCTCCGAGCCGCCGCCAACCCTAGCACCGATTTCTCTGTCAGGTAAAATTTCAAAAATCCCTCTTGAACCCTTTCTCGATCCCTCTTAATTAAGAAAAAATCAACAAAAATAGACATAAAAAGGCTTGTTTATTTGGTATGGATTTTGGTCTTAAACTTCTTGCTTAGTATGGTTTTTAAGTAATTTATTGTTGTTAATTTATTAGTTTTTACGGGAGCTTTATGAAAAAGCGTAGCGTGGTGTCGAAGATTGGGATGCAGAACTAATAAGTTTCTATGATTACCAATTTCTACTAATTTAGCAATTTTTTACCTCCAAAATGATTATATAACAGTCCTAGGGATTCCATGGTGCTTTAATAATCCATCTTGGCCCAGTAAATCCAGGTTAATGCTTTAACAGTCATAGGGGTTTCATGTTTTCAAAAGGATTTACAAAACAAAATATCCAACAAAACGAATGCTTGTTGTGTTTTCATTTTCTTTTTTGTACGAGGGGGTAGAGGGTTTACTGTTCCTTGTGGATGGCATAATTAGTAAACTGACAACTTAATTTTTTGTACGTATGTCTGGATTTGTTTCCTTTTTATTTTTTGTTTGCTTGCATTTTTCTGTATCAATCTTTAATTTTTCACCATTACATCCTTAGTTTTGAAGCAACATTGAACACAATGTTAATTTGGAATTGGTTTTCTTCTTTAGGAGTTTGGAATGGAGGAAACAAATTTAACTAGTGTAGAGTTCCGAATGGAGGAAACAAATAGTATGCATAGTGTAGATTTCGGAATGAGAGAATCAAGTGTTATTGGAAGTGAAACTACGGCCAATACTGTAAATGCTCCTAAACCATTTATGGGAATGAAGTTTAATAGTTATGAAGAGGCTAATCACTATTATAACTCATATGCATTGTTGATGGGTTTTGGAATAAGGAAGAGCACGGTGAATTACTCTCGCAAGACTAGAGAAGTGGTAGACAGAAAGTTTGTTTGTGATAAGGAGGGCTATAAATCTAATAGAAACAAGATAGAGATTCCTCTTCGGCGATGCAATTACTTAGTCAACATCCTAATCTTCAACACCACGCTACGCTTTTTCATAAAGCTCCCATAAAAACTAATAAATCAACAACAATCAATTACTTAAAATCCATACTAAGCAAGAAGTTTAAGACCAAAATCTATACCAAGTAAACAAGCCTTATTATGTCTATTTTTGTTGGTTTTTTCTTAATTAAGAGGGATTGAGAGAGGGATCAAGAGGGATTTTTTAAATTTTACCTGATAGAGATATCGGTGCTGGGGTTGGCGGCGGCTCAGAGGGATCTCACGACAAAGAGCTTGATCTCGCGGCTCGATCTCGGATGCAGCATGATCTCACGACGGCACAGAGAATGTGATCTCGCGGCGGCTCAGAGGGAACTCGCGGCGGAGAACGTGATCTCGCGACGGTGAAATCAAAGAGGGCTTGGTCGGAGGGATCTCGCGGGGGCTCAGATTTGGGAGGAGGACGGGGGGAGGGGAGATCTCGCGGCGGCTCAGATTTGGGAGGAGGACAGGGGGAGGGGAGATCTCGCGGCGGCTCAGATTTGGGAGGAGGACAGGGGGAGGGGAGGATCTGGGGATATAGAGAGAGAGAGATTTGGGGAGAAGAGAGAGAGAGAGAGAGAAGGTCACGAACGAGGGGAGATTAATGGTTGGTTTTTCAAAAAGCGCCCTGCAACGCGACGATAACGAGAGCTAGAAGGCCGATACACAGTTTTTCTTCTCTCTCCTCTCTCTCTCTTCTCTCCTTCTCTCTTCCTCTCTCTCTTCTCTCTCTCGTTCTTATTTAATATTATATATATAATATATATACTATATTATAAAGTATATATTTATGGGTTGTGTATGTTTAGGACAAGCACAATTGAGGTGGTATTATGTGACTCACATTATCATTCCCAAAATCTAATCATGGTGGTGTTGGGCCCATTTCAATGACGTGCGAGCGGCAATGTGATTCATACCAAGCTCCATTTTTGTGCTTGGTAACGCATACCTTCCTCCTCTCTCTCTTCCCTCTCCTTTCCCTCTATCTCTCTCCTTATTAATTACCTAATATATTCCTTAGTGGGTGCATTACTGTAGATTATCTTATATATTATATATAATTTGAATTAATTCATGTTTTACCCTCAATACTTCTCACTAATGAGTCAATAATGAGAGAGGAGGAAGATGGAAGATAAAATACTGTACCTGGTTACACCTTAGGTGGGCGTCCACCTAAGTTAGTTCCATTGGATTGATACCTTTTTGGATTTAAGCTACAGTGTATGGATTGACTGTCCCATTGAATTTTGGTTTTCCTTATTTTATCCGTTAATATAATCCACTAATAATGTGATCTCCATATCGACCCCTGCGAATAGAATTTTACAAAAAATGTTAAACTCTCTCTACGGAAAAAAACCCTTCGCCCAAAGCGCAGAGCACACATTGGGCCGAGCTGCGGATGTATATTAAATTTAACGTGGAAGGTAGTCTGGGCAGCAATGCTTTATAATCTTAAGCGAATAACCCCGAACATGCCGATGGCGCGAGCATAACGCCCTACTCCTCGCTCCACACCCAGATTTTGCAAGTGAAAAGCTGACCGGGCTGACGACTAATGTAGTGCTAACGGGCAATGCTTTCCCGGAACAAGAATGTCTAAAATGCATAATATTCTTAGGCGATAACCCCAGCATCTATTATGACAACAGATTAGATGTTGATAACGGCGTGGAGAAGGGTCAAACCCCCCACCGAACGGTTATCAACCTACACACTTAATATCTCGTTGCGGTTTTTACGATTAGGTCGATTTCATAGTATCATAATTGGCAGCCGGCAATCATTTTTCAACCAAGTACTCCAATAAGTTGTCATTCCAAATAAGACCCTTTAGTTTGGACCGTCCCAGCTTTAAATTAACAATAATGTTACCTATTTTTTTGTTACGTGAGCATGTGCAGTACATTATATCTTCGGGCATCAATATTATATACAGCTCTTTTTAGATATTAATCAGATCTTCTAATACTATAATTATTTACTCTACTAACAATATAAATTTTATAGCTTCGCATCATTTGCCTCGTTACATTAAAACCTTCTATATATATGTTTGTGGTGTTATAACGTTGGCCACAAGCCAAATCCGCCCTCTCGATTCATTTCCCATCTCTTTTTATGTGCTGTGTGTGTGTGGTGTGTGTGGTGTGTTGAACTTGGTGTCTGATCTATATTAATACTGAGCACCCACAAAACTTTTCATGGTCAAACCTTAGTGGATGGACCGAGATCAAACGTTTACCCTTAGTGCTTATATATTTGTTGAGTAACCATTTTCGTGCGAATGGGAATTCACGGCTTCCCAGACACCCAATTGACCCCTTGAATGCATTATTCTTTTTATACCTAAACCAACCACCACTAAATTAGAGGATGAAACCGGATG
>NC_033798.1:6495241-6503701 GCF_001876935.1 Asparagus officinalis
GGGTAGGCGGCGGCGCGGGGAGGGATCTCAGGGACAAAGAGCTGTTGACTCGCGGCGAGAGTGCGCATGTCTCACGCGGCACAGAGTAAGTGTCTCGCGGCGCTCAGAGGAACCTCGCGGCGTGAGAACGGAGTCTCGCGACGGTGAATCAAGAGGCTCGGTGGGAGAGGACTTCGCGGGGGTCAGATGGGTGGGAGGAGGCGGGGGGAAGTCTCGCGGGCGGCTCAGATTGGAGGGGGAGGACCAGGGGGGGAGGGAGGGGGAATAGAGAGAGGAGATTGGGAGGAAGGGAGAGAGACGGAGAGGAGAGCAAGTCCGAGGGAGGATGTAATGTTTGGCTTTTTTAAAAAAAGCCCCTGCAACGCACGAAACCAGTAGAGCTGCAGCGCAGTACACAGTTTCTCTCTCTCTCTCTCTCTTCTCATCTCTCCTCTCTCTCTCTTCTTCTCTCTCTCTCTCCTCTCTCTTATACTACACGATATATATAGTACTATAGTGACTTAGCCGTAATCATATTATTATATATATATATATGGGTATGTGTATGTTTGGCCCAAGACACAAATTTGGTGGCGTTCAGGGTATTATGTGTAATTATCATTCCCAACACACTCCTAACTCATGTGATTGGGGCCCCAATTCAACATGATTGGGGAGGGGCTAATGTGGGTACTCTCATCCAAGCGTCCATTTTTGTGCTTGGGTCAAGCATAACGCTTCTCGCTCTCTCTCTCTCTCTCTCTCCTCTCGTCTAGTATATAAAATTAGTCTATGCAGATATTATATATCACTATATATATATACTCTTATACCTAGTAGGTATATATATATATATATATAGAAGATAGGAGAGGAGAGAAACTTATGTCAACTTAAGTGGACGTCCACTAAGTTTCTTAGTCATTGATGATCACTTGATTAAGCTACATTATGGATGATCCGCTCCATTGAACTTGATCTACATATTCTAAAATTCCAACACACCTAATTTGGGGTGAACTCATCATGGTTTGACCCTCCGATGAGCCATGTAAAAAGTCCTATTCATTCGAAACCGTTAAAATTGATACGAGTGGATGAAGGGTCAAACCACGACGGATTTACTCCAAATTTAATGTGTTGGGGTTTTAGAATATGTAGATCAAGTTCAATGGAGCGGATAAGATAATATTGACTTACTGAATTTTTTAGTGTAGTGAATCGAGATTCACTTTATTGAATCTGGATTCACTATAGTTGCAGTCAATAGTGTTTCACTGTAGTGAATCGAGATTCACTTTAAGTGAATCTAGATTCACTTTAGTGAATCGAGATTGAACCAAATGTATTGAGATTTAGCAAAGTGAATCCAGATTCAACAAATTAGTGAAACTTAAGATAATAACTTAAGATAATATTGAAACAGTGATCCAAGATTAAATACATACAATCCACAATAAGTATGATCAATTTATTGTATGTTACATAAAAGCTTGAATTATAACTCACATTCTATGCTGTAATCGAAATTCTTCCATTAGCATTCACTACCTTCACAGTATTTTCATATAATCCGAAATAAAACTATGACAAAGCTATTGTTATAAAGTATATTTACATAGAAAAGCAGTTCAACACAAACCAGAGTATTCCATAACATTAATTGACAATGTACTCAATAACTGTAAACTTCAACATTGAAAATTATGCTGATTTCAGAATATCATTTTCTTTGAGATCTTGTGATCTTCCTCGTCTCTTTTTTGAATTTGGCAGTTTCAGCATGGTGCAGTTGGGCTTTCCTGATGACTTCTTTGGCCAATTCATTTGTTGGTTCAGTAAGAATTTGGCAACAGTATATAGACCTCAGTCTATGTAGCTGATTTTTTAATCGCTCCTGTCCATATGAATAAAAGTTCAGTTCAAGATTCAGTAGCTAATTGATGTGCTTTATATTCTAAATTTTATTAATTCAAAAAGACTAAATGTAAATTATCAACACATTATTAGTTTAAACACTTACACCCTCTCTATGAAAACCAGAGTTCCAATTTGCTGTACCACCGCCCATGTAGGTCTCCATATGTCTCATGACAAAAATACCACAATCAAATTTGTTTTCGGCCGTTCTCCACTCCATCTCAAGTCTGTCAGGCGTTAATGTATTTATTTCACTCGCCTTGTGATGTTTTTTGTCTGCCAAATATCTCACAAAATTCTGGTGCTGTTTAATCAAAATTAATCATTGTCACATAATAAATCCAAATTATTATACAGTAATGTTTAATGTAATATACAATTTGTTTTGGTTGTTTATATGGAAACAGTATTAATGACATTGAATCACGATTCATTGGATCTAGCTCGCTAGAATTTAATAGAGTTAGTTCACCTGGACTTACTCTAATGAATCTGGATTCATATTAGTGAATCTGGATTCATTAGAATTAACTATAGGTAGTGGATCGTGATTATGTGATGTGAACACAGATTAACTAGCTATATTGAATCGAGATTCATAGTAAGATGAGAATCCAGATTCACTAACTCTAGTGATCAAAGTTTGAGATTACTAGTTATAGCTAGTGGATCGTGATTACGTGATGTGAACACATATTTACTAGCGCTAATCTGGAATTATCTGACTCTAGAGTTAGCTAATATGGATCGTGATTACGTGATGTGAACACAGATCAAAGTTTCAAGATTCACTAATTATAGTGATCGAGATTCACTAGAGTTAGCTAATCTGGAATTATCTGACTCTAGTGAATTCCAGATTCACTATAGTGAATCTGGATTCACTATATTGAATCTGGATTCACTACAGTGAATCTGGATGAATCCAGATTTACTATATTGAATCTGGATTCACTTATTACTGTATTTTGCCAGTTAATGTTTAAAGAACATACGTAAGGTGGAAAAAACATACCAAACCCTCAGGACGACCTTGGTATTTTTCCTTGTAGTCTGGGCAGTTTTTGCTATTGTCAATCAGCTCCATACTTGGATTCTTTAGCCCATAGCATACAATGTAGAAATGCTCAAACGCATTTATGGGGAAGAAGACCTATTTGTTGTGAAATTTAATAAGAGATTTTACAGATATAGTTAAAATTGGGCTAAAGAATAAAAACATTGTCTTCGAATCTTTACCATATCAATCTCATTAAACTTCATATGTGGATACAGAGCAAGTTGCTCATCCATCCGAGAAGCAAACCGACTCAAGTTGCTCATCCATCCGTGAAGCAAACCGACTGTATCTCAATTCATCATTGGCCTCATCTGTGTGATGAATGTTGCAAAACTGTACAACATAAAACTGGTTAAATAATATGTTACTCAAGTGTTATTTTAAATAAAATAAAGGAAGATACGTACGGTTGTCTCAACATTGCAGAAGAATCTAAGTGGAGAATTTTCGGACTTTATTTGTTCTCTGCTGTTCAAAATATAGGACCAAATGCTGATTACATTTGCCTCAACGTCCTCAGCAGGAATTCAATTTGTCTCCACTTAAAAACCATTTCACTGAAAAAACAGTAACAATATTCAATTTAATAAAGGGACAAAATACCATTTCACTGAAAAAACAGCAACAATAGCGAGTCTCACAACTAATAATAAAATATCAAATAAGTGTTCAGAACTTACAAATTCTCTTCTTCAGCGGAATCATCACCTGAATGCCTTATTTCTCTATGGACCCAATCCCATATGATGCTTTCCAGCTGACTTTGCCTAGCAGTAATTTGGGATACCCTCTGCACCCATGGTGACCGAAGAGACGTTGCAAGCTTTACCATCCTCTTTTCTTTCCCCTTTCCCGCATGTCCCTTATTTTCGGCCACCTGAACTTTCTTACGTTTACATTCATTAACTGCAGCAGCATCTTCAGATTGTTTATCAGTTCTTTGTACAGATTCATTAATGATTTCAGATTCAGAAGCTTTAGCAATCTGAACAACATCAACCATTTCCACTGATTCAGTCTGATCATCTTGTGTCAGCCCAAGAGAAAAACTAGGTTCTTCAGTCTGTGGGGTACTACATTCGCTGATCTTCCGTCTCACTGGTCTGTCATCCTTTTTCATGCTAACAGACTCTATAATCTTATCAACTTCTTTAATAAAATTTGGGGAGACTTGTGTTTGTGGTATCTCCCCTGATATTGGATCAACAACAGGGGAACCATGCATATCTCTACTCATCTTGGTGCTCACATTAGGGGTATCATCAACAATGTTTCCCACAGCTGTTTCATCGTCACAGGTATTTACACGATGTCCCCACCCCTGCACAAGTACATTTGAAAGCTGCCGCGCCTTAGCCGCGGCACCATGGGCTGCCGCGCTTTAGCCGCGGCACCATGGGTTGCCGCGCCTTAGCCGCGGCACCATGTCCTGCCGCGCCACAGTGCTGCATGATAACGTGTATATTGTTCTTCTATTTTGTCTTGAGAGGTGTTTGGATGTCCGTAAACATTTTTTGACGCCTACAAATATCACAGACATTGGTCACCATAAATTATTAACATGGCGATAGACAAGATTCGATAGTTTGAGATTACATTCAATGTATTTGAATCAAGATTCAGTAGTAGTGAATCCAGATTCATTCCAGTTTCACTTCAATGAATCGAGATTCAGTAATAGTGAATCCAGATTCATTTCAATAGTAGTGAATCAAGATTCAGTAGTAGTGAATCCAGATTACATTCAATGTATCTTAATCGACATTCAGTTTAAATGAATCGAGATTCACTCCTACTTATTCGAGATTAAATTGAATAAACAAAGTATTGCAACTTAATTTGCTAACCTTTCTAATTGTATCAACACTTTTAGGAGAGTTTCCAGTAGCACTCTGCATTCGAGATGAATCTGGAAGTTCAACCCTCTCTGTAAATGCACCTTTGCCAAATGAATTTGTTCTTATTTCCTCTGACTGCCTTTCCTTCAAGGCGAAGTCAGTCCATCCTAAAAATGTAGGGGTTGTTCTCTCAACCAACCTCCTACCTTTGAACAGAACCCGATCGGCATAGAACAGCTAGAAAGACGGAGATAAGAAATAAAGCACATCAATTAGTAATCATCAAGTAAAACTACTTTAACTACAGTAATGTAAAAATAAATCAATATTATACAAGTGGCTTACAATCAAGAATGCAAGAGGACCCGTGTAGAATTGTTTTGTCGGGTCAACCTTCCACTTTTTTTGGCTATCTATCATTGAGTCAAGTAATAAAGAACACCAATTGTATTGAGAGCACTGATCAACATTATCACCAAGTACTAGAATCCGTTGGTTGACATACGGATTGCTAAGCGATTGGATAATGATGTTGTGCAAGAGAACCAAGAAATTCAGTTTAAAAAACAGGTTAACATCAGAATTGTGCTTTAGTTTGTCAGACACAGCCCCTGGAGTAATTTTCCAACCAAATCTGTCTGTGAATTGACCCCTCCATTCATCCACCAATGCTGACTTGCCAGTACTGGAAGCTGGTATACGCTTCCTGCCTAGAGGTAATCCCATCACTTGATGTACATCTTCCTCTGTGATACCGATTGATCCTCTGGGAAGATTAAGCGCAACGGATTCACTGTCAAAGGACTGCAGAATCTGGTACCCCAACATATGTGGCAGTTCCTTTAATCCAAATTGTAAAAGACCTCCAAGTCCAGCTAGTCTCACCCATTCTTTTTGGGAGTCAGAGAGTGACAAAACCATATCAGAGAATATCTTTGGAGAGACCCGTATCCTAGTCAACTCCTTAGGTTCAGAACTCTCATTTTTTTTTCAAAAACTTCTGCAGTGACAAAAAAAAGAAAATTAGTACAAATTATCCATCAGTTAATAACAAAAAATGTTCTTGTGAATATCAGGATTCACATTAGTGAATCGAGATTCTCTATGTTTGAGTGAATACAAATTGACTCCACTAAGTAGCTATTCACTTGAGTGAATAGAGATACATCCAATGAATCGCGATTCACTCTAGTGAATCTCGATTCACTGCAGTGAATCTCGATTCACTGCAGTGAATCTCGATTCACTGCAGTTAATCTCGATTCACTGCATTGAATCTCGTTTCAATCAAGTGAATCGAGGAGTTTAAAGTAGAGTGCATATTGCAGAATCCAGACAACCAGAGTTAATCGTTCACAAATGTAAAAAGATGTTTAGTACATTAACCTTTTTCATCTTTTTCCTTCCTCTTGTCATCTGTTCATTGTCTTCATCCCTACTACGCTTTGATGTTTCGTCAGCTGCAGGATTATTTGGGTGTTCACGAGGTCATCGTCAGTGTTGGAGCCACATATTTTTTTTCACAAGCTTCTCCAGTGAGGAAAATATATAATTAGATCAAATTATCCATCATTGAATACCACAAAAAAAATTAAAATTTTTTTAGTAACAACCACCTTTCTCTTCATTCTTCTTGGGTCTGTTCATTCTCTTCATCCCTTGTACGTTTTAATGTTTCCTCACTGCTCAGGATTATTTGGGGGTTGATGAAGTCATCGTCATTGGTTTGCATGGTCACAACCGGTGTTGTCTTTGTTGAGGTATGGTTTTACCTCAACCAACTCAACACATGCTTTTTTTTATTCTTGAACTAGATCGTAGACCTGCTAAACCGATGACATTCATTTTTTAATGATAACAGACTTTGTATAATGCATGGCAAGCCATGAAGGTTTAATCACCTTATTGAATATAGATATTATAATCCATATCGCAATTCATTTGTTACATTTTTTTCAGTGTCTCGTTCACCTCAAACAACAAGGACAAAAGACTGATCATCGTTACAGTTTAATTTCACTGTAGTAACATAAACCATATAATTAGTGAATCGAGATTCTCTATGTTTGAGTGAATACAAATTGACTCCACTAAGTAGCTATTCACTTTAGTGAATAGAGATACATCCAATGAATCGCGATTCACTCTAGTGAATCTCGATTCAATACAGTGAATCTCGATTCACTTGAGTGAATCGAGATTCACTGTATTGAAACGAGATTCACTAGAGTGAATCGCGATTCATTGGATGTATCTCTATTCGAGTGAATCGAGATTCACTGCATTGAATCGAGATTCAGTGGAGTGAATCGCGATTCATTGGATGTATCTCTTTTCACTAAAGTGAATAGCTACTTAGTGGAGTCAATTTGTATTCACTCAAACATACAGAATCTCGATTCACTAATTATATGGTTTAATTTCACTGTTAATATACATAAACCATATATGGTTTAATTAGTGAATCGAGATTCAGTGCATTTAATCTCGATTCACTAGAGTGAATCGCGATTTATTGGATGTATCTCTATTCACTAAAGTGAATAGCTACTTAGTGGAGTCAATTTGTATTCACTCAAACATAGAGAATCTCGATTCACTCAAGTGAATCTCGATTCAATGCAGTGAATCTCTATTCACTCAAGTGAATCGAGATTCACTGCAGTGAATCTCGTTTCACTCAAGTGAATCGAGGAGATTAAAGTAGAGTGCATATTGCAGAATCCAAACAACCATAATTAATCGTTACCCATTTAGAACAAATGAAAACATCTTGCAATATTAAGAAAAACTTAGTTTGTTTTTAACCAGATAAAGGCAAATGTAAAAAAATAAAACCCTAAACTAGAACATGCATCGGTAACATATTATGGGAAAGCTAAAAAAATAAAATAAAAAAGTATTCAACAACATGCAAGTGATTCATGTCTAAATTACGAACCTTTCCCCACTGAATCGCTGAAAAATTTTCAAAGTTTGATAAAAAAATTACATTTTTAATACGAGGGTTTGAATCGTTTTACCCGTTCTTGAAGACGAGGGTTTTGGAGTCTCTGTGTTGTTTTTCTTCATCTCCATAGTCGAAGTGTTGCTGGTCGCCTTCGTTCGATTTGTAATTAGATGATGAAAGTAACCTAAGTTTTGAGAAATCGACGGAATGTGAATAGTTTAGTTCTTGGGGTAAAGAGGAGATGAAACTGTATTCAAAATGTAGTTAAACTGAAACGTTTTTTCTTCGATATTAGTGTACGCCAACTTCTTGTAATTAATTACAGCGTGAAAAATTAAAATTGCTTTTCCTAAATTACCCCTTTTATTGGTATTTTGTCAGCTGATGTTCAATTAATTTCAATTCTGCCATTTTCAATCTTGACCATTGGATGAAATAGAATGTAGGGCTAGGATTGGTTTTTAGTTCTCTAGGTTTTTATTAGAACCTCTCCCTATATATATATATATATATATATATATATATATATATATATATATATATATATATATATATATATATATATATATATATATATATATATATATATATATATATATATATATATATATATATATATATATATATATATATATATATATATATATATATATATATATATATATATATATATATATATATATATATATATATATATATATATATATATATAT
>NC_033798.1:6503711-6511547 GCF_001876935.1 Asparagus officinalis
GGGAAAATGTAGCAAGGATGAGGAGTTCCGCCCGTTCCGGCGGTGGCCCCCGGTTCTGATGCCGACGTTCATCGCCGTCAATGTATTGTTGTTTGCGATCTCGATGTATGTGAACAATTGCCCTAAGAATTCGAGCTCGTGCGTTGCTGGGTTTTTAGGGCGATTCTCGTTCCAGCCGCTTAAGGAGAATCCTCTGTTTGGGCCTTCAGCTGCTACGTGAGTTTTTGAGTTTTTGGTGATTTGTTGTGATTTTTTGGGTGAATTATGGATTAAAATTGGATTTTTAAGTCCTTGTTGATGAAAAAGATGGGATTTTGGTTGAATAATGACATAAATTGTTTTTGGTAGAATCCCACAATGAATTGTGTTTTTTTGCCTATATACAAAAATATTTACAAATTTACCCTTAATATGGATATTTGCTAATCCACCCCGAATCTAAGTTGTTACTAATTTAATTCGTAATTAGACAGCGTTGAGTTAAAATAACCCAGATTTAACGTGGTTAGATTGGATAAATGTGGTATAGGTCTGTTCATTTGATTGGAAAGTGTTCTCCCTAGAAATCTAAGACACATCGTGTTTTTTTTTAACCTATAGATATTTGATAAGTTACCTCCCAGTTCCACCACATAAGAATATTCGTAATATTTCTTTTAGTTGTTTAGCTGAAATTTCCCCTTTGATCCTTCGTAAGCTAATGAGATTAAGTTTGAGGGTATTTTCACTCCATATGGTAAAATTGAGAAGTAAACTGGTAAATATGTTTGACTTGCGAGGTATGCAGGTTAACAACCCAAATGAATAATGGTTCTTAAATTTGACGGTGGTTTGAATAGAATGAATAAATGGTTTCAGGCATATATTTTAGAGAATAATTGTGAGTATAAGTCCCTCATGCTCGTTAGTAAGAGTTTATGGAAAATCTGCAGCTATAAAAACAGAATGCCTCTTAAGTCTAGCAAAAGTCACGTAGGCGGAGGCTACAAGTAAGAATCATACACTGAGATAAAAATCCCACAGTAGTTATAGATGATGGTCGAGGACATGTTATTGTTCATCATTCAAAAAGGATGAGGAAATGTTTGTTGTCAATCTTATGAACGTTTAGCTTATTCTATGATGGTTGGTGATATAGATGTTGGATTGGCTGAAATGAAGTTGAAAGAGTCATTGCTAGTAGTAAGCTATCTTTGGTGCTTTTGTGTTGTAAGCTCCATGAAATAAGCTCTTTGACAATTTCATCGATTGGCTTCATTTGCGTATGATGGTGCATTGCATCTAATACACCATTTAGAGTGTTTAGATGATACTGGTACATATATGTGTTTTGGACAAAATGACTAAATGCCCCTTCAAGTGTTAGTGAACTCTCAACCTTCTTCCTTAAGTATCTAACTACTTTCCCTTAAACTACTTATATGGCACCAATGTGGTCATTTTCTTAGCCCACATCAATTTTTAAACAGATCGACCATGTGACAATGCTTTTTTCTTTCATTTTTTTATATTTCTTGTATTTTTTGCTATAAAAAAATGATTTTCCAATCCCAACAAAGGCATAAAAGGGTAAAAAGGTGTTGGAGAAAGTGGTTGAGAAGTTTTCTGGGGACGCGGGGTGGGGGTGTCTTATGAAGAAATCCCAAAAACAATGCTGCAAAATTGATCTGTTAAATATTTGATTGTGGACTCACAAAATGACAACATTGAACCCATAAACATAGTTTAAGGGGGAAATAAGTAAATTGATATTTAATGAGGAAGTTCAGAGTTCAACAATACTTTAACTGGTAGTTGGTCATTTTGTCCAAATGCTTTTGAGGAAACAAATAAACTAGAGGAGAGTTGATGGTTGTAGATGTGAGTAAGAGAGAATTTGTTCAAAGTAGTAACCATTTTCTATACCTGTTATATTGAAACTAATTGATGTCCACTTATGTTTAGATATTACTAATACAGGGACAATTTTAAGGGAGGAGAGGGAGGGGCCATAGTTTCCCCAAGAGTTTTCAGTTTGCTATATGTACCCATGAATTTAAGGGTATACTAATTAAAATTAACAGCAAAAAAATTCAGTTCGTGACTAATTGGCTACTTTATCTGTCTTAAAGAATGTTGAACCCAAAAGCAACATCATCTAAAAATATGGGACCCACTCCTTGTTATTTGGTTTGGGTATGATATTGTTAACATGTTTTGTTCTCACAAAGACAACCTTACAAATATTATATTTGTATAGTCTTTTTTATATTAGTCCCTTAGCTCTTTAGTATTTTGAATCAGCACTTCAAATTATTGAATTTGCCATTAGATACCCCAATTTTATATCTTGTCATTCTACTGTCATTTGGAGGGATTAAGTTGAAACAACTTATAAGAAGTGGTAAACCTAATAGCAGCATTAATGATGTAAGTTTATTCAAGAGGCCTTTTAAATTGAATTTTCTTAAGTTGGTGGGGTAGCTGAATTGAGTTATATTGTAGCTTTTGTATCGTTAAATTTATGGAGGATCTTTCGGAAATCAACAAAAAGCAATATGATTTAGTTGATAACTAGTTTGTCTTTATTTGCTCATCTATGACACTGCTCCCCCCACCCCCACCCCCACCCCACTACCACCACCCCAAAAAAAAAGGAGAAAAAAAACAAAAAAAAAATTTGGATTCATCTCTGTATTATTAAGCATAGTTTTGAAGGCGATATATGCATAACTATTACATGATAATTATTCATATTGCTCTTAGCAAGCTGGTATGGTTCAAATTCATAACTATATTGTGTATAATGAACAAAGAATGGTGTAGACCGCAATAATGATGGTGATGGAGAAAGAAGGGTTTTCTTTCAGTTGACATTTGAAAAGAATGAAGGATAATAAGTGTTCTTGCATTCTTTGTTTGAGATGTAACAATGAGACAAATATAGGTTTCAAGGCATTAAAACTTCCTCATTGTGTCAGAGTAATAATTATGCTAGAGTGATATGTTGAATGAACCCTAAAAGTGTAGTCTTCAAAGTATGAAGATACATATCCATACTCTCTTGGTGTAGCAACCAACTTCATATATGTGCCCATATATTGTTCCAGATTATTGCATTCTATTGCTGATAGAGCTGTTCACGCGCTATTCTGGCACTGGGAAATTACTTCCATCAGGGCCATTTAGATCTATACCATAACAGGGTTTATGTTGGTAGTGGGATGATGTGTTTCAGTTCCTGTCATATATTAGCAAAATGTTAGTTGTCACAAATTTCTTCTTATGCATTGAACATTATGTATATTCTAATTTTCAAAATAAATAAATAAATAAATAAATAAATAAAATCATATGGTCTAATCAATCATTATTCGTTGACAAATATTTCGTTTTTCCTGAGAAGCATGACACATTGGTTCATTTTCCTTTTTCCTCTTTTTTTTGGAGAAAAATGAGACATTGGTTCCTGAAATGATAGTTTGTACTCATCCATACTTTCCTTTGTGTTTTGATATTTCAGGTTATTGAAGATGGGGGCTCTAGAAGTAAGTAAAGTGACCTATGATCACGAAGCATGGCGCCTTATCACGTGCATGTGGCTTCATGCAGGGTTTATCCATCTAGTTTCCAATATGCTGAGCCTCGTTTTTATTGGAATTCGACTTGAACAAGAATTCGGCTTTTGTATGTAGCAAATTTATTTAATTTATTTCTTCGTTTCTTGAATTCAGCATATCTAATTCGAGATTACTTTGAACAAGAATGACTCTGTTTTTGTAACTTACAAATTTGCTTTAAATAATTGCAGCTGAAGGCTTTGTTTACTAATATTTACTTGATATTTTCTTCATGCCATCTCATAGCAACTAAAATGATGGTCTATTATGTTTTATTATATCCTCATCAATAAAACAGTGTGCAAAATATGTTCATTTTTTATTCAAAAGAGAAAATCAAAAAAGCCTTGAAACCCATTAAGATGAACTTGTTAGTGATCGGAGGAATCTAATGAGAGGTGGAATTATGTTGAAACATTTTGAACTCACTACTAACATATGAATATCTGATCATTTGTTGGGTGGTTAACTTTTAAATTTAGGCAGCATCTGAAGCTGCTTTATTTTCCGTGCTTGATTTTCAGTTTAATAAGAGTTCTTTTAAGAAAATTTAAGAAATTTTGTTGCAGTATCTGAAGCTGCTCTATTTTTCGTGTTTGATTTTAAGTTTGATAAGAGTTCTTGTAAGAAAATTTAAGAAAAGTTGTTGCAGTACTTAATCTTGCTCATTTTACAGTGAGGATTGGTCCCTTATACATCATCTCAGGGATCGGTGGGAGCTTGATGTCTGCTTTGTTCATCGAATCCACTATCTCAGTTGGAGCTTCTGGTGCTCTTTTCGGGTTGCTTGGTGCTATGCTCTCAGAACTTATTACAAACTGGACTATTTATGCAAATAAGGTATTTCAGGAATTTTGGTGTTCATTAGATGTTAGGCTCGTTGGATTTTTATTAATTATATGGATAAACACTAAAATACGAATGACCTCTACCATAAGAGATAAAGAGGTTGCTTCTGTTGACAATAAAATAAGACAGAACCAATTGAGATGGTTTGATCATGTACGATGGAGACCACTACAGCACCATTTAAGGAGGATTCATGATAACTAGACTACAATAGTTACATTACTCTGGTACTGAAGACTAAAAAATATGGGGGTCTTTCCTTGTGAATTGCGAGGAAAAGTCATGAGTTTCTACAGACTATATACCCCATATATTGTGTCTTGCAGTACAATTGTAGTACAGTTCATGTCGTCCAATTATCATTTCCCAAGAAATTTGATTGAAAGAAATTAAGATAAATATGATGATGGTTATAGCTTGATGGAGGAGATAACCTTAACTAAATGGAAGAATAAAATTCATGTAGCTGGACACAAAAAATATTTAAGATAAAAGGCTTTGTTATGTTATTGTTGATGTTGTTATTGTTGTTGTTGTTATTGTCGTTGTTGTTTATAGGTCTAATTGTGGATGGATCTCTGTACTATCGCCCAATTGTTGATGGAACTCCTATGGTTCTATTCTTGTAGATAGACCTCCAGATTGATAAAATTTTCTTGCTTTTACCCTAATGCTCTGTTTGGGAGCTCACTAAGAGAAGGGATGGAAGGGCAAAGAAAGGAAGGAAATTTGTTAATTTTTCCTTCCCCTCCTTTACTCCTTAAATTGGGGTGTAAGATTTTAGTCTAAACTTTCCCCACTTTCCCCTCCTCTACTCTCTCAATAAAACTCCCAAACAAGATTAAATTTAGATTTCTCTTCCCCTTCCCTTCTCTACCCTCCACCCAAACACAGCATAAAAGAAAGGGAAGTTGCTTTTGACAAATAAACCTCTTGAGGGTAAAGGAGTCAGAAATTTAACTCAGGGTTATCTGCAACGATAAAACTACATAGGTCTACTTGCAATTGGGTACAGGAGATCTATCCACAGATAGACCCCTGATTGATAAATTTTTTTCACTTTTACCCTAAAAGAAAGGGAAATTGCTTTTGACAAATAAACTTCTTGAGGGTAAAGGAGACCTTTTGAGGGTAAAGGAGTCAAAAATTTAACTCAGGGGTTAACTCAGGGGGTCTATCTGCAACGATAAGACTACGTAGGTCTATTTGCAATTGGGCGATAGTACAGGAGATCTATCTACAGCTAACCCTTGTTTGTATGATCAAATATCTAATATTTTTCTTTTATGTCAGTTTGCAGCATTATTGACCCTGGTGGTAATCATTGGAATCAACTTAGCGGTTGGGTTCCTCCCTCATGTGGACAACTTTGCTCATATCGGAGGATTTATGACTGGGTTTTTGCTTGGATTTGTGCTTCTAATCCGTCCACAGTTTGGATATGTTAGCCAGAAGAATGTTCCAATTGGATATCATGCTAGCGCACCAAAAAAACCAAAGTATAAGACATATCAGTATATATTATGGGGCATCTCTATTGCGTTGCTAATTATTGGGTAAGTCTGAAAGATTGTGATCTCCAAATCTTATTACATTAGACGTTGGAATGGTAGCTCTTTATGGTGTGGATTTACCTATGCCATTTGGTGGTGCTTGATAACTTTTGATAACTTTTGTTAACTCTTTCATACAATTCTTGAGCATATGAGAAGAACCTACGTTTATAGTTATTCATGAGAACATCATGTCTGTTTATGTAAGTATGTTTAAAAGAACTAACATCAATAAGCATGATATCACAAAAATTACGAGGGTATGTGGAGGTTATAGTGCATTAAGACAACACAAATGGACAGTGGTCCTAGAAAATCATCTTAGTTATTTTTAACCTTTCATATATTTTATTTTATTTTATTTTTTTGATAAGGTTTTTTATCATTACTTTTGAGGAGAAGGTAGACATCTTGTTACATTCATAAGAATATAATAATTCAACCACTTCACCTAAGCCTCCTGAATTCTTGTAACTTAGAAGGACTTTCGTCACATTAGACCCCAGATCTTTGTTAGTTCTATATAGACCATCAAAGTATCATATATCTAAATTAGACTCCAAATTATATACTTTTTTGAAATAAAGGGTCTTGTTTTAAACAACTTTGTAGATTTAGGGGTTTAAATTAAAAATACGAGCAACTTAACATGATTTGGGGTGTAAATTAAAAATTATATGGGGTGTTATTTAAAACAACTTAAAGGATTAGGGGTATAATTTAGAAATATGAAGATTTAAGGATCTAATATAGAAGTAACAAAGATTTGAGGGTTTAAAATAACAAAAGCCTATTTATAACAACAAAAGAGTGTGCATGAGTATTTTCTTTGTTACCGTCCTTGGTCTATTAGTGTTACAGAGATTTGTGCATGTTGATTGATAAATCTAATATTGGCTTGAAATTTTTGTAGGTTTATTGTTGGTCTGGTATTGCTCTTCCAAGGCTTTGATGGACACAAACCCTGCTCGTGGTGCCATTACCTGAGCTGCGTTCCCACTTCAAGCTGGAGCTGCAATAAGTCATCAAAGTCAGTGTCTTGCATGGTAACTTTCTCTATCTTTGTTGCAACCTTATTGAGGTTTTTCTGGTAAATTTCACAAAACTACTGTGAACTAGGGGGGTTTTGCACAAAATTACAATAAACTCTTTTATTAGAGAACTATCATGAACTCTTTTTTTACTATCATACTTGACAAAAGAAGAGTAGCACATGACATGTGGACTATTTTATTCTTTTGTACATTTTAATTAATACGGAGAGAAATTGGGTTAGGGCTAATAGATACTAATAAGGGTCATTTAGATCTTTATCCAAAACGTTAACATGTAGTAATAATTTCCTAAGGCTAATGATACCTTCTGCAATTTGAAAGTTCATATTACTTTTTTTTCTGATAAAAAAGTTTATGATGGTTTCGTGCAAAACCTCCCGAAGTTCATGATATTTTTGTGAATCTTTATTCCAATTTAAGAAAATCTCATGGCCTAACATCAATTGCGTTTAGTCCTCAATCCAGTCACTTACATTTTGCTACATATACTTGTGTTTTAATGTTCTCTGATTCTAGTTCTAAACAAATTTTGTGAATCTAAAGATGTTTTTCCCCCCGGTATTATACGGTTTTATTTCTAACTAGCAGTAACATTATTACAGTCATCTCAAATCGGGTATCAGTGGAATTTGACATGCTCAGACTCTGGAAAAACTAAAAACTATTTGTTGAAGGATGCGACTGATGCCCAAATATTAGAACTTTGCACGCAACTTTGCACCTGATAGGAGAACAGAATCCTTGTTCCAGTTATTTCTAACATGTATATTTTCTGTACAC
>NC_033798.1:6511557-6549727 GCF_001876935.1 Asparagus officinalis
GGATTTTATATGAGCTGCTTGTGCATTTTGTCGAGTTATATAACACCATTGATCCTTGCAATACTTTTCGTAAAATTGTGTAAATGGTTTTGTGATATTGTTTTGTTGTAAAATATTGCAAAGTTAAGAGAGGACACTAGAAGACAGTTATATCAATTTTTCGAGGTTTTGATATTTTAGACAATGGTTAGAATATTTCTGATGAAGCGACTACTGTTAGTCTATAACCAAGATTGCATACATGTTTAAATAGCACATATCTGTTTTTTATGGTGATTATTATGTGTTTTAATTATTCAGTAGATTTTTGTTTGTAGATGGTAATCAACAGAATCCAAAGAATTATTGTTTATATTATAGCAAATATTGCAGTATGAACAGTAAATCATATTGTTCATGATACAGTACTTTTACTGTAGCGTAAACCGTACTTGAAGTTACTATTTATACTACAATATTTTTGATGTATCGTAAACAGTGTAGCAAATCAAATATATTAAATCTTGGATCCTTCTTTAAATATAAAGGAGTAGATATGATTTCTAAATCAAATATATTAAAAATTGGATCTTTCTTTAAGTATATAATGATAGATATGCTTTCTAATTTTAAGCATCCAACAATTAAATCAAATGTATTAAAACTTAGAAGGAGGCGAGTTCAAAATGCAGTGCTTAAAGTCGTGCTTTGCATGAGATGCACATTAGTAATTCAAGAAAGGTAAAATTACTACATTGGTATATTTTGTTGACCATATGTGACAGATTGCTATATTTTCTTATTCTGATGGTGATATGGTATATTTTGTGGACTACGGTGACAAATACATCTTTATTTTCCTGGGGCCGAATTTCTGGTCAAATAGAGTTAGGTGCATCTAACGTGATTGCCAACGTGGATGACGGTTGGAATCATTAAAATGAGCTGAAATGAGGTTTTTTGCTCAAGTTAGGGTTCAAATTGAGAATATTTTTCTTCTTTCTAAGGTTAATTTGGGTAAGGCAACTAAAATTGAAGATGTGTCCATCTCCAGTTATAATTACCCTGACCAATTTAACGTTAAGAATTAGATGGACACCTCTAATTTTAATCGTAACTATTTTTTAGTGCTAATTTGACAAAAACTCCTTTTCAGCCCATTTAATTGATCCTAACTACCATTTACGTTGGCAATCACGTCGGATGCACGTGACACCTCACGTGACCATATTTGGCAGGAATTTAACTCCAGCCAAAGGATAGAGGTATTTGTCAAAGTGATCCACAAAAAAAAATACCATATCATAACCGGAGTAATAGAATATACTAATCTGATAATTTTGCCATTCAAATATAATTTCGCTAGCGATTGCATGCTCTCTTGAAATACTTCTTCTCTGGGGTTCCACGAAATACAATTTTTTTAGCGGAAGTAGGAGCTCTTGAATAGTGCATGTTGAGCTAAAATAAACTCCAGATTTTATCAACATAAAATTGATAAAAGAAAAGGAGAACACTTATGAGTCTCATTTCGCTCATTTTCTTATAACATTGTCCCACTACAATATTATTAAACAGATAATAGAAGATACATTTCGTGCATGTTTAGGAACTTTAGATTATAATACACAAATGGCGTACAATCTAAGTGGACTATAATCTATAATGTTTGATAATTTCAATGCGCTATAATCTATTTTCAACACTAGAGTGTTTGGTAATTGGATGATTATAATCCTTTATTATTGTCAAAATGATCAAAGAGGACATGAGATTGGTGATGAGTTATTAAATGAGACCTTGAATTTTGTGAAATCATAAGGAATATAATTGTCTTTTTTTTGCTCAACCCTCATTACTTGTAGTCCTCCAAAATTAAGCTAAGTACTTTTAACTTATTTTTTGATGGATTATAAGCTAATCAATACTATAAGCCAGTCAAACATCTCAAAGACTACTTTGACCATTTACCAAACATGCTCTTCATATCATGTAGATTATCAAACATGCTCTTCATACAACGTACAACTATTACCCATTTTTATCACTAAAACAAAATTTTTTTGTTCTTTCTTTCCTTTTTCTTTTCTTTTCCTTTTTTCATTCTTTTTTTTTTAGAAACCAAGAGATTCTATTACAAAGCATCAAGATTTATTTGAGTACAAATATGATCTGAATCCAAAAAAGTACATTTATATCTGTAAACAAATTGGACTAAATTGTGAGCACATACATTACTGAGCACAAGCTCAAGACAATCTGTTTACCTAACAGCTGCATCAACATTTAATTTCACAATGTTAAAATAAGTAGTAGACCAAGAGAAGGGCGAGATATATATTAATCTTGAAAAGTGGTCCTGAGTTCATCATGCATGAGGAATGTAAGCAGGTATACTCTTCAGCCAGCGTGAGATTATTGCCGCGAAAACAACTGCAAGGGTACAGTTGATAGGAGAATTGAAGGGGTGGGTTTCATCCGTTGGTCAAACCAAGAAGCAAGGGATATTGCCGGAGACGGAGTCATAATCTCGGTCAGGTTTCAAATGGAGCGGGAGAATTGACGGGTGATAAGTAGGCGATCCAGAGTCTCGATCTCCAAACTACAGAGAGGGCAAAGGGGGTCGATCGAGATGCCAAGCATCACAAAAGAGTCCTTAAAAGGGCAGCCCATTTGTCTAAAGCTCTCCAAATGAACATCCGCGCCCGAGGTGGGATGACTTTGAGCTTTAAATAATTTCGAAACAACCCCCACGACGGAGATGTGGGAGCTATCAATTAGTAGAGAGTAAGGGTGCTAAACCGTATCCGTATCCAGGAAATATCCGTAACCGTATCCGTTAGAATACGAATATGGTTACTCAAATCTATAACCGATAGGATATGGTTATGGATATGGTTTTGTAGTGAAATATCCGTATCCGTATCCGAAATATCCGAATATATATTAGTCATACTCTTACGATAGTTTCGATTCTTAGATTATGGATTTGTGGTTAATTTTGATGATCAAGCTGTCTAATCTCAACTTTTCAGTTATAATGGACATGTTAAACGAACTCTTTTGCATCACATGAACTATGTTTTTCTCAATACTATCTAATTTTCTCATAAATGTTTTGTATCCGCATGCATATCCGCTTATATATCCGCAGGTATATCCGTAACCGTATCCGATTTTAGCGGATATGGTTATAAATTTTTCTTATATCCGTATCCGAGATGGGTAAGCGGATATGGATATGGTAAGCATCATATCCGAGCCGTATCCGGACCGAATGCACCCCTAGTTGAGAGCGCATCCAGAGGAGGTTATATAAAGCCTAGAGGAGAAACAAGACCTTTCAAAGTAAGCGTATATGTAGATTGGCCAGGAACAGGACATCAATGGATAGGCGTGCGAAGCATTTCACCGACGATGGTGATATAAAAAATTGAAGAAATTAAGTCCACGTTCCAAGAGCAGGTGTCAGGATCAGTAAGGTCCTCAACCATGGAGATGTGGAGGGGGAAAGTGTCTGGTCTCAGCCTCAGGGGATGACTGGACTGGTTAGCCAACCATAAGTCATTAAAGATATCAATACATCCACCATCGCCAACAATCCAAGGACAACCAATTTTGGTCAAGTTCCTACCTTTCAGAATGATTCCCCCACGATGTCGAAGCCGAGGGCAGGGGAGAAATGCACCAGAACTTTACTAGGGTCTTTGTATCTTCTTCCAAGGAATGAAATGGGCTTTCCTTTGAGTTTTTTTTTTTGAGAAAAAGGATGAATTACTGTTAATCATAACAGTAATTCAGCCAGCTAAATTAATAATAAAACTTGGTTGTTACAAACAGATACACACCCCCAACCAAGAGTGTGTACTCTAGTTCAAACAAAAATTACAAATCAAAAGAACTCCTGCTCCACAACATAGGATTATCCTTTCCCAAAGCAAAGAAGAAGCTATCAACTACTACCAAAACAAAATAGCAGATCACTGTATCTTTAACCAGAGTGGCTTTCCTTTGAGTTGTATCATGATTCCGCCAAAAACATCTGTATATTTGATCAAAGTTTATTGCATGAGGTAGACAGGATAGATTGAATGGGAACGATTCTGCCGGCTTGAGAAAACACTTTTTTCCTTCCATCCCATCACCTCTTGGATTTCAAAAGCGAGAAAAACAGTAACCTAAAGAGAGCAAAAAACCCCAAAAAACAGATCCCAAACTTACGTCACCGCTGGGAACCAAAGTACAACTACTACAACTTCCATCTTTGTGACCGGGGCAAAAAAGACATAAATTCCCAGACACCGGTGACGAGAATTGGGGTTCTCAGTCATTATGTCTTTCTTTTCATAGACGTAGAGCTAATATCAAAATATATGCAGCAACAAAAGAATTTTTGAACATAGAAAGTTAAGGAGCAACTTGTAAAACAAACAATTGTAAACGTATATGTCGAAATTTGCATCCTTCAATCTTTCCCACATGTATAAAAGTTCCTAACATCACGTAAAGAAATCAGAACTAAAGCCGACCCCCAACATAAAGCCCAACGCTACAATGACATTGGAGTGCCACATTATATCCATAGCAAAAACCCAAGCACATACTTGTTTCATCTCAAACTAGTCTACAGCCATAATCCTTTTCCCACAACATGAAAATGTAACAAACAGAAATAAGCTATACGCATGTCAAGAAACCACATTAGAATTCATTAGATCAACTGGAAGGAGTCAAAATGTAAAGTTCCTTAGCGTTTGGAGTTATTTACTACCTTTTTACATCATCCTAAACTTTATATATACTTTGATAAAAGAGCAAGTGTACTTTAAGGATTGCCTTTCTCAGGGCAGACGAGATGGCTACTTAGCCATCCACTTACCTTCATAGAAGACGATAATATGTGCACATCTGGATCAGCCAGTTCAACTATCAGAGCAAAGCGAGAGAAAGGATTAGAATCCAACAAAATATTAAGCACAATTATATGATTTAGTAGCTGACGAAGAATATTAGATCTGCCCAAACAATTTACTATTCCCGAGTGACATTTATATGCATATATTTGTCAACCCTTGCAATGATTGTTAAACCATTTTATTTTATTTTCATAATAGGCAATTCAATGAAAAAGATTTAACAAACACAGCGACATAAAACTCCACTTTCAGCAGGGTACTACCTTAACATCAGAATTATAACCAAACTTCATTGGAAACGGTAGATGATCTACTAACTTTATGGTCAGCAGATGCAGCAAGTGAAAAAAGGGTAACGTATGCTATGTGAAGAAGCTAATAACAACAAATGCCTAATCCTAAGCCATTAAGATTTTCCATTACAAATGAACTACTTAGCGAGACAGAGAGTATATACATTCTTCCAATTTGAAACACATACACTTGGTTGTTTATTAAAGATACATGTTTCAGATTTACTCAGAACAAGGGCTCATATGTTTGTTCCCCTAAAAAAGGGGTTCATACTTTTCGCTGCCAGAGGGGAAAAAAATAGTTACATATTTTTTCATAGAACAGCATGAGATTAACTGAGAAAAATGGTTTCCTGATCTTCACTTTTTCTAATAATTGAAGGGGGAACCAGGATAAATCCCTATTAATATCATAATGCATTTTGTAGTTTCAAGATGTTAAGGCACTACTCTTGTTTCTTTATCACAACTTCAGTTTGTGTCTACTTACAGGAAGGGAAACTTCCTAAAGTGGAACTTGAGCACAGATGACTTTTATCAGATTTGTTAAACACAAGCAGTAGTTTAAGTTAGAAAATAAAATGGAAATATTCTAGAAAACTTCATTTAGCTGAATTCAAGATGCTCTAAGATGTTTACCAGTCAAGTTCGTTTCCTTTTCGATGCTTTCAGTTGCTTCAGTATATATTGAATGACTTCTTTCAACGTTGCTTTTCTTCCTTCTTTATAGTTCCAGAGCTCTGGAATAACGTATCTGCCACTGGGGTTGTAAGCATTGATCTCTATCAAGGCAGTTGTTACTGCATTGTAGACCTCCTCACCCAGCTCTTTTCTCAAAGAAACCAGCTTTTCATCATCTTCTCGCAATACTTCCTGCACAAAATACCCATTCCACATAGTTCAATAATACAACAGTTTTGCAAAGCCAAATGCACTCGTCCACCCCAACAAAAACACACCCACACTCCCATACAGATGCAGACCCACACACATATATAACTAAAAAAAAGCAATATCCTGTCATTTTAGAAAGGAGAAAAAAAGGAAGAAGAAGCATCATACATAGTTCACATTTTATAAAAGGTAACTTTACACTCTTTAGTTTTCAAGTTGGATCCTACTTGAATATGTCCCTTATTTTAGACATTGAATGAAAGAACATGAGGCAGCAGAAAGAAGATAAAGCTGTTGATCAAGAAACCCCAAAGCATATGCTAATAAATGCATAAGTGAATTTCATAATCAACGTATAAAGTTTCATGTTGAAAAGGTGTCTCACACTAGAAACACAGAGAAGAAACAAACAAAACGACAACTAACGTACATTCTTTCCAATTGCCATGAAATTGTCCGCATATTAATCCAAAGACACTAATGAAAAATAAATCAGAAACAGATAAAACTAGTTAACGTAAGCAGTTATTTATGCAAGCATGCTAAGAAACATTTAACTAGTTTCCAACTTACAATACTCAGAACAGATGAAACTAGTTAAAGCACTCATTAATATAGAAGACAAGCAATAGCATTGAGGTTTCTGTAGCAGGTCATGGAATATGGGTGGATATGTTCGGACCATTTACCGAACAAAGCAAGCTCAGGACACTAAGTTGTAATATAAGATACTTCAGTCTCTTGATGGAATAATTTGCAGCTACCTCGAAAACAAATAAACAAATAATAAAAAGAAGAAAATCTGCTGATCTTGATTATTACCACACCCAGAAGAATTTAACGACCTACTTTAGTGTAATCACTAATCATGAATGCCAAAAGAGACATTTAATAATATAAAGTTACAAATAAAAAAACTTGATGCAAGTCTAAAATTGATCACCAATGGAGATAATATATCTCACCTGAGTCTTGTCACCGTCAACAATTACTTTAAATGGATGCCAATCTGGATTCTTCAAATACTCTTGCCACTCTGAACAAAACTCTGCAGCTTTCATATCTGCATCAGCCTTTGCAAAGTTTCGTCTACATGCAATTTCAAAAGCTTTCGGATCAAGTTCACCCATCCTCTTTATCCCGATCAAATTAGGACTGCTCAGCATGTCCAGCAAACCCTATATATGAAGATTACGTTAGTAGATCCTTATCCACTGGAAAACAAGAAATTACCCACAACGACAAATAAATAAAACAGTCCATACTGTCATGAGTTCTTTACGAGCATCTTGAAGCTCATCATTGCTCATTCGCTCTTTGACAACAAGAGTTTGATTAAGAGCTTCCAGACCCTCCATTTCTTCAATTTTCTCTTGTAGTTCTCCACTCATTTCTTCCATTTTTTCCTTCTCGCTGGAATCATTCTCCCCACCCATATGCTTCATCACATTTAACTTTCCTCTCAACTGTTGTATCTCCAGTTCCAACTTTTGTTTTGCATCCAATTGCTTCTCTAGGTACAATATTTTGTTGAGCGCAGCCTCTTTTTCTCTCTACGCATTAGACTTAGTCAGATGATGGCTTCAACCAATATTAGGCTTAGTAAACTATTCAAGTTCTGTATAGAACATCAGAGTAAAAGAACAAACCTTCTGTACTTCAAAAAGCTTCAGGACATTTTCATCAGCTTTTTTCTGCTCCAGGGATGCCATTTCAAGAGAGCTATTCCTCAAAGCATTCTGCAGGGAAGGACACAAAATTAAAGTTTAAATAAAAGATTATAATACGGTTAAGCTTTTGCTAAAAAAAGTATATTCCTGACTAGGATGGTGTACTTGATACTGTAGAGTAAAAGTAGGTATGTAAGCTTATTAAACTTAGTATAAAGTAGCCTTGAACTAGGTTACATGACATATCATAGATGGCATGTGTTGCTGCTATATACTAGTTTACATGCTATATAGCCAGTCTCCACTCAAAGTTAGACAACAAAAAAGATGAAATCGTTGGTTTGACCACTCGATTCAACAACTATACACAATCTATAAGTTTCCAAATGAAATTGAGCAACATTACACAATAGCAAATTCTTAAAAACATATATTTTACTGAGTTTGATATTGAGGTCAAATCCATTAGAATTTTTTTCCAGGTGTTCCTAAGAGCTACTACTCTGCTGTCCATAAGCTTTGCAACAATCTCAACCGACAACACTATTCATTGCAAAATTTTGTAAATATGATGGGGATGTAAACCTACATTTTCAAGTAAAAAAAATGAGTGCATAGTGAAGGTTGTGTTGCATTCATTTATTCTTAAACTTGAGCTTTAAATCAAATTAGGTTATATTTTGCAATATGTACAAAGATGGTTTAGCAGGTAGCCATGCAAAAGATCACATTCAAATTCATTCTGCAACGGATGTTACACATAAGAGCATTCAACCTGTTTACTCACAAAATAAGCAGTCCAGGTACTACTTTCAGCCTGTTTAGTTGCAAGCTAAATTCTTAGCATACATCAAAGAGAACAGCATGATGCTCTTTTCATCATACTCTCATTGTCAGGAAGAAGATAATGTTAATCCTCATTTTGCCTGGACCAATTGTCATTCTTTCATCCGCAGGCAATACTAGATTAAAAGGAATAATCAAGTGAACTATGGAAGTTAATGAAAATTTGTTTTGTATTGAGTAGTTCTAATGATAGTTTTTTGCAAGCTCTCTTAAAGGCATGCAGGAACATCAGACTATTGCTACCTTCTGTTTCTCAACAGCCAATTTGCACTTCTCTTTGTCACTCTGTGCGACCAGATTGTCCAATTGTTTACATCTTAAATCAAGTTCCATTCTTTTGGAATCCAACTGAGCACGTAAACGTTCATTCTCCTCAAAAATCCTGCGAGAGTGATCCCGAGCTAGGCACTGCATCTTCTGTATTTCTGAAATCACAAAATAATTGCAAATCTTATGAGCACCTATAGAAAGAGGTCTGCAGAAAACATAACTACATATGAACTTGCTCGAAATCAAAATGACTGCATGTTTAAATGTAAATATACGACTCATGAGGGAACAGTTTTCTTAGGCAGAACCTGAGTTGTGATCGTTAAAATGAATTAAAAATGTGTAGATGCATAACCAAATGTCCCATGAAACTAGTCCCATCAACAAAATAAACACAATTAACAAAAAGCATGGTTAACTATAAATTAGATCAAGCTGGGTTTTATTTCAGTGCATTTCCATACTCTTAGGGAAAAAAGAAGGGAAAAAAGATCTATATACCAATATTATAAGCTTGAAGTAATGCCTCCTTCTCTTCCATCGCCTTATCAAGGGACAGATTAGTTTGATTATACATGCATTCCAATTCTTGTAAATGTTTATTTTTTGCTTCAATCTCATTTGCCAGATTTGCTACAAGTTTATCCGTTTTGCGAGACTCTTCAGTTGTAAGATCAGTAATAGTTTTCAAATCTGCATTTTTATGCAAGTACTCCCCAACAGGACCCCCGGAATTGTAATCATCAGCTCTTGCAACCCATCCATATATCTCCGACGAATGCTGCTTCTTCTCATGCCAATCATTTTTACCCAAGTGCTTGGCTTCAAAGTGAGTTTCAAATGCCATTGCATCTTTAAATCCAGTCCAGTCCTTCTTGAAATCAACAATTGCGTTACCAGTGTGGCCTCTGTAGTTCCATATAGGAATGACTTTTAAGGGATTGAATCTAGACAGCTGCTCTTTCAGCTTTGTCCCACTTTCACCAACATGTCTTCCATTTCTCCACTCAGTTGGAACATTGACAAGGACACCCATCCAAGGAAACACAAAAACATCTCCCTCCTTCAGCTTAGATGACTCCGGAGTTATGACTGTCAACTGCAATGATGGGTTTGGTTCAGCAACCTCATTCTTCAGAAAATTTGCCAAAGCCCTGTGTCTGGCCTTCACTTTTGCTCCACGCTTAGATGATATACCAATTCCATTTGCATGTTGCAACAAGTCCTTGTAACGGTAGTCCTGTTTCTTTTTAGCCGCACAGAAAGGGCACTTGTAAGAGTTTTCTAAGGCTTCTACTTTAAGTTCACCCATCTTAATATGTTTGTATGATTTATCCTCATACTCATCTATCTCAGAGTCAGTTATCTTTGAGGCTTCTCCTTCTGAGCTGTCCATGGGGACTAAAGTAAGCTGAAACAACCATAAAACAAATACAAGATGTCCTAAGTAGAACCAGTAAACAAAATGCAGCAAAGCAACAATAAGTAACTAAGATATCTGAGTAGAAAGCATTACAGTCAAGGACGTCAAATATGAAAAAGCAACTAAGGGCAGCAAAGCAACTGCAAATACTGAGCAAGTGAAAGGAAGCAACAGCCAACAAGAGCTCTTAATTTATTTGGACATGAAAAAAATGTTGATAAAGGAGAATAGCTTTACGCAAGAGAGACAAGTCAACCTCAAATTTGTCTTTAGCAAACAAGAGTAAAAATAAGCACTAAAGAATAGAATCTTTTGAATCATAGTATACAGTTGTTCAAACTTCAAGATATAGCTATCTACAGAGAAGCTACTCGAGTTCTCAATGTTGTTATTAATTAGAACTTTATCAGCAAACAAGAAAATTGTCTCAAGGAAATGACTAGAAATGGCACAAAGATAACATACTTTGATTATATATAGATCAAAATAAATCGACGAATATTTTCATTTAATTTTCAAATAGTTTTCTACCACTCGATGGAATGCTTATTTACAACAGTATACTAATTGAGGAGAAGAAACAATCAAACTAGGCACTCTCGATAAAGCAGGATACTCTTGTTAAAAGTTTTAGAAATGAAATATTTCGATCCACAAGATTATGTGGCTGTAGTGATACTGCATTCTATTCCAACATAGATGACAGCTTATTCAGCAAGTAATGCTTACAGTTAAGGAAGAACAATATCAGATAATATGCAATTTAACAACATCTGATCCACAACCCAATCAGGACTAACATGTACGAAGAAGGAAAGGACTCATACTAGATTTTTGGTGGTACCTGGCTTTGGGCTTATGCTTTGTTTTCCTACATGCATCTTTCTCTTTCTGTACTTCAAGGCAAATAAAAAGATACAAGCATTTAATTCCAAAGTGAATAGAAGCCGTTAACTCACAAAACTCAGAGAAAGAAGGAGATGCAAGCATACTCAGATAAGACAATTTAAGTGGTTACGGTCAAGGAAGAAGAGCTTATGAACTAAAAGCTAGTGAACATTGAATAGAGGTGGATGACCTGACTAGCAATCCTCCAACAGAGCTATTATACCTATGACTTACAAGGCAAACCAAATGCCACATGTTGAAATCATGCAAACTTAAAATGCCTAATGGTTGCCTTTTTAACATTTCATTTCTACGAGAAAATTCAAACGCGTAGAAGCTGTTCTCGACAATATCAATAGAAGTTGAATTCCGATTTTAAGCCTAGGCCAAATAACCACAATCAACCTTGGCTCACAATTGTCACGTGACTCACATCATTCAACAATATAAGGCAGCAAGCCAAAACCAACCTGGACACAGACCTTGTTTGAAAGAACAAAATCAATAACCAAAAATGAAATAGATATACAATTAGATTATATGACAATGATAAAAGTTAAGCTCCTACTGTAACAAATACATTTAAAATTTATAATGTTTGTGAGTTTGTTTATAACCAAATACATATTTGCCTAATTATTATGAAATGGTGCTAATTATGTGGATTACCCAAAATCACAATCTCAACGACAGCACCTGAATTAAGAAGCTCAAACAGTAATAACAGTGCTGTCCAACAGATCCACAGGCATATTATATACAGTCATACTATGGTTACATACATTGTTTTAGTGCTCACTTAAGAGCAGCAATTAATCCGAGTCTCCGAAAAGGGAAAGCCCGGATATATAAACATGCAAAGTTAATTATAGCACAAGATCAAATGCATTTTGGACTTTTAGTAACTGCAACACAGTAAATAGTTCTGGATGGAGCTCCTTGCTTTCATCCTATCCTATCCTAAAGCTAAAAAGCAAAAGTAAAATAAACAAACAAATAAATAATTTTCCTGTTTTCGAGGACATTGCAAACCTAACAATTCATAATATTATCTTCACTAACAGTGAGCAGTTCATTCAAAGCAATAAGGCTAACAATTTAAAAAAAAAAAAAGTTTATCTACTGTTTCATTCACTGAATCCAAAAAAAAAAAAAATTGGCTGTCAACCCTCACAATACCAGCAGCATTCAGAAATCAAGAACATCCAAAATGCTTCTGTCACCTAAAACCCCAATTTCACGAACATGCAAGCTGCTTATCATTTAATCAGCCGCACAAAAACAAAATTAGCACTAAAAAACTACACAAAAACACATTAAAAGTCGGAAATCGCCATTAACTCCAATGCAAATAGTAAAACGCTCAAAACAAAAGAAATCGCAGCAAAATACGACAACATTTGAAAATTTCACAGGTCTATTTCTAACATCTTCGACACATTCTCTTTCTTCTATTGTTTCTATCGACATCTCTGATCGTAGAACTTAACAAGATTGAGGATAAAAACAGCCCTAGCTCCGAAAGAAAGAAAGCAATATTTAGAACTGATGGTTGAGATTTTTGCAGGAAATGCAAGAAAATCACTAGTGTTTTTTTTTCGATTAACAAAGTAAAAAAAAGGGATTTTTAGGGAGATTTACCTCAAAAAAATTTCCCTCCACTCTCTGTAGAAAATTTCCTTGCGGCGCAAGAGCGTGAAAAGGTAGAGCTTTTAAAAAAGGAAATTTTTATTTTTGGAGTTTAGCGCCTCTTATTAATTGTTTTGGAATTTCATACGACTTCCGATGGAAACATACAGGCGGGTGGTGGGGGACATCGGCGGCACGTGCAGCGCACCAGTCACATGATACGGGCGCACGAAAATTGACGCGTGATGTGTCGAAAACTTCAGCGTCTTCACAAATACCTGCTTTGATTTATCCAGTTTGTCGCTCGTAAGGCCGAAGCTACTGGATAGAAGCCTACGAGTACGGGGACTAATTTTGTTTGAAGCCCTTCGTAGAACCATGTAAAAAATTTCTTCATAGGGGAGTTATCTTAAAAAGTGGAAAGCTTTTGTCGAATAACTGGAAATAATTTTTTGAAATGAATATCTTAATAAAATGTTGTTGGATAATTTCTAAATAATTTATATCTATATTTAATTTATATCATACTTCCTTTAAAGTACGAGTTTGTTAAAATCTTTCCAAGGTTAATATTAATATTCGCTATTTTAAATATTATTATTTAAATATTAACCTATCATAATCATAATTGTTTTTTATCCTGATCTCATGTGAATCACCTACAGCTCAACAATTTTTAAAAAAGAAGATGAAGAAAATACACGAAACAACTATATGGTATTAGTTTGTTAAGGTAAAGAACTAACATACTATAATATATGAAGTATTACAAAAAAAAAGTAAATTAACTTTCAATATAATGTTTACTATCTCTTTTCAGCACCTAAAAATAGTCTAATTTTATCCAAAAACAAAGGTGGCGAAGGATTGATGTCGACTCAATAAAAAAATGAAACAAAAAGGAATGAATTATGAATGACAATGTTATGAATGTTTTATAGAATGGTTTATTTTTGGGTAAATTAAGAATTTTTGGAATGAATTTTCACGAACTTGTTTTAATACTTTTATATACTTATGTGGATGCTTTAATCATATAAAAATGTAATAAAGTTAGAATTTGTTGTAATATACTAAAGAAATGAAACGAAAAATGGACAAGAGACAAGAGAATAAGATAAATTGTAATTTTCATTTCCATCTCCTTTTTTTCATACATCCACCAATTTATAGATACATTGTGGAAAACAAAAAGACATTGGACTAATGAAAAGTCACCAATAAATATTCCACATTAATAAAGTAATGTCCACATTCATTTTGTCTTTTAGGTTTCCACAAAATGACTTTTGGATTTTAACACTCCCCCTTGGACATTACTTCAAGATGTCAATGCCTCATTAAAAACCTCGCTAGAAAAACACAGTGGGATAAAAACTAGTCGAGGAAAAGAGTACACGACATTAGTAGATTCTTGTTGCATTAGTTGCCTCATTAAAAACTTTTAACTAAGAAAACCCTATGGGACAAAACTTAGTAAAGGGAAAAAGAGTACAACTATAGATCTTCGGGATCCAAACTTGTGTTGCATTAGTTGTCTCATTAAAAACCTTTAGCTAAGAAAACCCTGTGGGACAAAATTAGCAAAAGGAAAAAAAGAGTACAACTATAGTCCTTCAAGGCGCAATCTTCGGGATTGCATTGAAAATTCGCTCCCCCTGATGATAACAATCTTCTGAGTCTGCGCATTGAAAATATGACGATAGACCTTCAGGGCCCAATCTTCAGGATTTTTCTTTAAGAATTTGCTCCCCCTGAAGACGATAGTCTTCTAAGTCTGCGCATACCAATATTGTGAACATATTTCTCAAAAGTTGATGTAGGCAGAGATTTGGTGAACAAATCTGCAAGATTGTCACTTGAGCGAACTTTTTCGATGGTGATTTCGCCATTCTTTTGGAGCTCATGTGGATAAAAGAATTTTGACGCAATATGTTTTGTCATGGTTCCATTTACATATCCACTGCTCATTTGTGCAACACAAGCTGCATTGTCCTCATAAAGGACAATATGAGTAATATCATCTTTCGCTGGACCACACGATCCACGAATGTGTCGTATCAACGATCTTAACCATACACATTCTCGTGAGGTCTCATATAAAGCGATAATCTCTGAGTGGTTATAAGAAGTAGTCACCATAGTCTGCTTAACAGACCTCTAAGAAACAACAGTACCACCACAGAGAAATACATAACCAGTCTGGGATCTGGCGTTATGGGGATCAGACATGTAGCCAGCATCCGAATAGCCCACTAATGTCATATCTTGGTTTCTTTTATAGAATAGTCCAAGATCTTTTGTACCTTGAAGATAGCGAAGGATATGTATAACACCATTCCATTGTCTCCTTGTAGGAGAAGCACTATACCTTGCTAGCAAGTTCACCGCAAATGCTATATCAGGCCTGGTGCAATTTGCGAGATAGAGAAGTGCTCCAATGGCGCTCAGATAGGGAACTTCTGGCCCTAACATTTCTTCATTATCTTCTTTGGGTCTAAATGGGTCTTTATCCACTTCGAGGGACCGGACAACCATTGATGTGCTAAGTGGATGGGATTTGTCCATATAAAACCTTTCCAAGACCTTTTTCACGTAGGTCGACTGGTGTAGAAAAATTCCTTCTGGGAAATACTCGATTTGCAGGCCGAGACAAAACTTGGTTTTTCCCAAGTCTTTCATTTCAAACTCCGTCTTTAGGCATGAGCTAGCTTCTGTAAGCTCCTTGTGCGTTCCAATAACATTTATATCATCAATATAGACTGATATAACACAGAAGCTATTTTTGAATTTCTTTATAAACACACAAGGACAGACATCATTATTTGCATATCTCCTCTTCAGGAGGAACTCACTCAGTCGGTTATACCACATTCTACCCGACTGTTTCAAGTCGTATAACGACCTTTACAATTTAATGCTATACATGTTACAATTCTCGTTTTCTCTCAATTCAGGAATTTTAAGTCCATCAGGGACTTTCATATAAAAATATTAGCGTCTAATGACTCATATAAAAATATGGTCATGACGTACATATACTGCATATATAAATTCATAGTTTCTGCCATAGGTATTAACTTGCGGAACGTAATACAATCACTAATATGAGAATATTTTACATCTAAATCGATGTCGGGTCTCTGCGTGAACCCATTGAGCTATGAATCTCGCTTTATATCTCACCACCTTACAATTTCATTTATTTTTCTTACGAAGACCCATATATATCCTACAGGGATATATGAACTACAGGTTCAAAATACTTTAGCGAGTTCAGCTCAGCCTCAATTGCCACTTTCCATCTCACCTAGTCCGAGTCCGAATGCTTCAAGCACTCTATTACCGACTTTGGATCCAGATTATTTTCGAAGATAGTAAGAGCAACTGTAGAGGCAACTATGTTGTCGACAACTTTTATATTTATATTATATATTTCTCCTTTTTCACAAATTCGTGGCCACTTCAATTCTTATTTTATGTCATACAGCAGGAATATGGGACTTGGTCACTCCTTTGTGATCAGTGAATGCGTCTGGCAGCTTATTTGCCAAATTTTGCAAATTAATTATCTTCTGAACTTCGAGTTCAGCCTGACTAGTTCGTGGATCTAAATATTGAAGATCTTTTTCATACCACGATATTTCCCGACATTCATTTAATTTTTGGTGTTTATCTCCCCCTGATGTCGGGATATGATCTTCATCGAATATGCAATCAGCGTACCGAGCAGTAAATTGATCCCCTGTCATGGGCTCTAGGTATTTTATAATTGACGGAGTTTCATAACTAATGTATATACCTAGTTTTCGCTGAGGGCCCATAGAGGTACGCTTGGGTGGTGATAATGGAACATAAACTGCACATCCGAAAACACGCAGATGGGAAATGTTTGGTTCTTTACCACGCACTAGTTGTAAGAGGGAATAATCATGATATGCAGTGGGTCGGATTTGGATTAACGCAACAACATGTAAAACGGCATGTCCCCAACAAGAAATAGGTAGTTTTGAATTTTGTAATAACGGTCTAGCTATTAATTTGATTCTCTTAATTAACGATTCTGCTAAACCATTTTGAGTGTGGACATAAGGAACCGGATGCTCTACTTTAATGCCCAATGCCATACAAAAATCATCAAATGATTTGGATGTGAACTCGGCAGCATTATCCATACGAATAGATTTAATTGGAAAATCAGGAAATTGAGCTCGTAATTCAATGATTTTTGCTATTAATTTAGCAAAAGCATTATTACGGGTGGATAACAAGCTGACATGAGTCCATCGAGTAGAGGTATCGATCAAGACCATTGTAGGCTGTCTAAAAATCACAATAGATAGCTGATCCAAATAAGCTCCGACAATGGAGGTCACAATCAGACAACTTCCCAATCACTGCATCCGCAACTCCACAATCGCCACAAACACGACCTCACTTCTGAGATGATTGATCTTGATGGCTGCGACAACAGCATGAATAGTATTATTAGCAACTATTGGAGATGCTGATGAGCAGTGGGATGATTTCAGAAATAAAAGGTTGGACTTAGTTGGTGGGTTGCTTGGTAGAGAGCTGTGGGCAAATATTCATCTTTAAGACACTATGGATGTTGATTCCCGTCTAGCTCCTACAACGAAAGCTACAATCAAATAGCTTTCGGGTCGGTGAACGAAAGTTGCGAATGGAGGGCTTTTCACATAGATCGAGAAGAGTTACAATTCAACGACACTTCCGACGACGGATGAAAACTCTATTCAGCAGTCTTCACAATCTACAGTGAAAGTTACAATCTGACGACTTTGCACAAGCCAAACGTGAGCGACCCTCGCGTTCATAGGGGTTCAACCAACACTGACCCCCGCGTTTCCAAGCAGGCACAAGCCAAAACGCGAGCGACCCTCGCGTTCAATGGTGTTCAGCTAACACCCAACCTCGCGTCTCAATCCTAAGAAGCGAAGTTGGGTTCTGAATGCCAGATTGGGCGTTTGACTCGCTCAAACATGAATCGAACGGTTCCAAAACTGTTTATCCCACGTCCTGAGGGATTTTCGCCCACGTAGGAGCGGATATAGAGGTCAGTTACAACCTCTTATCCCCCTATAAAAACTCAACGAACTCAACTGAGTTAGGGGTGGGTTCGATTTTTTCTGGGCTCAGATCAGCCCCCTATAAAAACTCAACGAACTCAACTGAGTTAGGGGTGGGTTCGATTTTTTCTGGGCTCAGATCAGAGGCTGGCGGCTGGCTCTTTGAAAACAGAAGATAAAAGCCACTCGGGTTTGGAGATTTGGCAGCAGCGAAATCCTTGAAGATAGGATTTTTGAATCAATCTCAGAAGATCAAATCTGAGGGGATTCGTCAGCAACAGAATGACAGCTTGATCATTAACCGAATTTTCGGTTCCAACAACTCTACTCATAGAGTTCAAACTCATTCAGAGTTCTTAAAAAAACTCATTCAGAGTTAAACACAAAACTTTCCACAGAAGTTTATTGTTCCCACGAGAGAGAGACACTCGGATCGTCAACAGAGAGCAAATTCGACGCGAGCAATCGAAGGAGGCATTCCATCGCTACCGAGAAGAACCCAGTTTTAAACAAAGGAGAGAATCAAATTCGTTCTCTCCTCTTTTGTAATCAAGTTGTAATCGAGATCAAAGGAATCAAAGTTAAATTTTCTTTACTCTCTTCTTTGCAATTTTTCCTACATACAAAAGATGGCGACTCCGCTGGGGACTAGCTTTTCCGACGAGGAAGTGGTGGCGCAGTCCGATGTCCACCTCATGGGAACAACAGTAGAAACTCTCGTTGTGGAGTTTGATCAAGCAAAGTACGAGGAAATCTTATCCTCAGGATCGCTTAGCCCCAAGGCTAAGCACGATGTCCGTGAGACCTCCAAGAAGGTCAATTCTGTTGTCGAAGTGCCGAAGAAAGCCCTCTCCTTCGGCCAGGAACTCAAACTGGCTCTGCTGGCGGAAGATCCCACATTCGCGTCAACAAAACGTTCTTCGGGCCACAAACGGCCTTTGGAGGAAACGAGCCCTGTGAACGTCAGCGACGTTGCTGCTAAGGCTTTGAAACAAGCCAAAAAGAACGCCGATCGCCGACAGAGAAGATCCATACGACGAGCACACTTACGTGAGAGCCGAATGCTGACCCAACGCGAGGACCGCGTCTCTGAAAATCCAACCGAGCCTAGCGTTCCCAAAGGAGAACGTTCACTTCGCGGCAACGAGCCCGACTATGAGCCTCGGCTTATACAGATGAAACGCGACCCTGAATGGCGCGTTATTACTTCAAAACGCAGCCCTCAGAGCGGAGCTGCCAAAACCAAACGCGACCCCCAGGGGCGCGTTCCGATAGAACATGACTCTCAGGAGTCTTTTTCACCACTTAAACGCGACCCTCAGTGGAGCGTTCAACTTAAACGCGACCCTCAAGGAAGTGTTCAATTTAAACGCGACCTTCAGGGGCGCGTTCAACCTAAACGCGACCCTCAAGGGCGCGTTCAACCAAAACTTGACTCTCAGAGGTCAGGTTCATCATTTAAACGCAGGCCTCGGCCTAGTGTTTTCAAATCCCAACGCGACCCTCGCGTTACTTCTCAAGAACGCGACCTTCAAGAGGTCCGTCGGGTTCAAAAAAGTCAGCGTGGCTTCAAAATCCACGTTCGACAAGAACCAATATCACCTACCCAAGGGCAGGGGGTTCCATCTCCACCTCCAAGCCCGGGGAAAGTTTCCTCCCAAGTTCCTGATCTGCGGGAATTGTTGTCGAGAGGAAAATCAACAGCACAAGCAGCTCACTCATGTCAATGTGAGAGGCTTATCTCGGCGGTTCTGTCAGAATGCCCTTGTTGTGCATCCGCACCTCGGCAGTCCGTATTCGACAGGTTGACGAACGTTGTTAGGCCTGCCAAACGACAACGCCGCAACAGAAAGAAGACAACTGAAGCGGAATACCCTCAGGTCACAATCAACATGATCGGCCGATGGAAGGCCTCGCATACTGATTCCGACGAGTCACAAGAGAGTCATCCGCCAACTGTCCGAGAAATTTATGACCAGTTCGAAGGAGTATATCAGAATACTCGGACTCGGACAGGGGCCATTCGTCCGATTGACTATCAAAAGTTAGCCAAGGGCGTCACAACAAGTGATGAACATTCGGCAATAGCCGAATCTCAATCTTCAAGCTCTGTCGGAGCACGGGAGGTCTCCGCTTACACGACAGAGAACCATGAAGATATAGCCAAAAGAGTGGACGAACATCAGGTCATGGTGGATGAGCTGGAGGCTCGCCTTAACGCAATCGCCAACCGAAGCGAGCTCCGGGAAGAGGGAGTTGTGCGGCCTTACCCTGCTGAGTGGGATACAGCTCCCTACCCACCGAAGTTTAAGGCCCCTACCTTACAACCGTTCGATGGTACAGGATCGCCGAATCAGCACATTTACTACTTTAAGTCCCAAACTGGGGATGTGGTAGCAAACGACGCCATCCTGACCAGGCTATTCATCGGTACCCTTAAAGGTGTCGCTTTCGAATGGTTCATGAAACTGCCTGCTGGATCTATCCAGAAATGGGTAGACCTGGAAAGGCTGTTCTTGGCCAGGTTCTTTGAGGACGATACGGAAGTCTCAGTCCCAACTCTTCTCGCCACTAAGCAAAGGAAAGGAGAGTCTATCAAGGCCTATGTGGAGAGATTCCGCAGCATGGCATTACGATGCCCCTCAGGTATGACACAATCAACTCTGGTTGAAACTTGCAGGCACAACCTGCAGACCCAGCTCCTTGCTCAAATAGGGGTGGCAGAGTGTCGCTCCTGGAGATAACTAGTTTCGCAAGGAGAACAAGCTGAGGAGATAGTGGCGCGTGTCAAAGCTGAAGAAGTGCCACAACCCAAGCCGCAGCAGCAATGCAATCAGCAAAATGCACAGCGGTCTAAGGGAAAGGAGACTTTGGCAGCCGACTACACACGAGTACCACCGCCGAATAAGCAAGGCAAGACGCCAAATCAGCAAAGAGCGCCCAAACAGTATTCATTCAAAGAGGAGCATGTGGATACCTTATTCCAATTGCTTCGAAAGAACAACAAGCTGCAATTGCCTGAGGTCAGGAAGCCGGATGAAGCAGGGAAAGTGGATGACCCCAACTATTGTCGTTATCACAGATTCCTTGGACATCCTACCAAAAAGTGCTATGTCTTCAAAGACATCTTGCAGAATTTGGTAAATGCTAATGTGCTCACCTTGAAGCCGGAGCAGAAGACCGTATCCACTAATATGATAGCGGTCCAATTCGGTGACTTCCCCCCGGTAGTAACTGCGAACGGAGTCGTCCCCATTCGCAAGGGAGAAATGCACCTGAAGAATGTTGACTTACACAGTCAGAAAGACAGGGGGTTGGTGCCCCTTACTATCCTAAAAGGGAAAATCATGTGGGTCCACCCTGATCTGCTAGGAGATCAACAATGGACGAACACCTCGTCCAAAAAGAAGGGAGGCAATGCTAAATCTTTCAACACGATTAGCCCCTCCATTACTGAAAATGATGACCACCTCAAACCTCTTACTGATTCAGAAGAGGAGAGGATTGTTCTAGCAGCATACCCAGAAGGCAATCCTGGCACTCGGTCAGGGAAAGCTTACCTGAGGGATTATGGCCAGAACACTCCAGAGGTCGAGGAACAGTCCCAAGACACTGGGGGTTCTGTCCCGAAAAATCTAGTTGATAAAGGGAAACAGAAGGAGCTCCGGTTCAACAAAGATCTCCACCTAGAAGTCGGAGAATCGAGTGCTCCTTTCCAGTTCAACGTTATGGCACAGTTGGCCAACATACCGGCCAGGATTACCTTGTATGAGCTCCTGAAGTTATCCAAAACCACCAAGGAAGCTCTGATCACCAGGAAACTGGAGAGTCGAGCGCTCCCTTCCAATTCAACGTCATGGCGCAGCTGGCCAACATACCGGCCAGGATTACTTTATATGAGCTCCTAAGGTTATCCAAAACTACCAAGGAAGCTCTGATCGAAGCTTTAAAGAATACGGAGAGCTTAATCACCCAAGTCACTCCAGTTCCTGAAGCTTCTGATGATCAAACTTGTCTGCAATGCCTGCAAGCGGCGAGAAATCTACCCTGCATATCGTTCACGTAAGAAGACATGCAGGTCAAACATGAACATGACCGACCACTGTACTACACAGGGTATATCGGATCCTCCGTAGCATCATGCCTTACAGGGTCATGCAGGTCTTAGGGATTCTTATGCACCGATTGCACACCACCTAGACTACTATCTTCGGGTTCAATGCAAACAGTACCCGACCCCTGGGAAAGATTAAACTCAGATGCCAGATCGGAGATCTCAAGTCTGAGGTAGCATGCTACATCATAGATGCGGACACGTCCTACAATCTTTTGCTGGGACGACCATGGATACATGCAAACCGCATTGTCCCATCTACTCTGCACCAGGTCATGAAGTACGCCAATGACGAGGGCGAAGTTCGAACCCTAATTATAGAAAAGTACCCCTTCCGAGGAGTAGAAAACTTCCATACCGACTCCGTCTTCTATTCGGAATCCCAAGAAGAAAAGTACCCCTTCCGAGGAGTAGAAAACTTCCATACCGACTCCGTCTTCTATTCGGAATCCCAAGAGAAAGAAGATGTGGACAGCGGTAATGAAGCTGACATCGAGCCAGATCCTGAGGAAGATTGCCCTTGGGAATTAAACTTTGATGTAATGGGTCAGGGTGAGAGTAATAATGATGTACCGAGTGGGGGCGAGTGGTGCATTAATGAAGATTTCATTTTAGCGTACTTGTCTGATGTCTCTCTTAACAATAAACAAATAGAGAATGATTCTAGTGCAGGTACCAACCCATGGCACGTACTGTGCACCGAGGCGTCACTCACCTTACCAATCCAGTCATCTTTCGCTTCGGATGAAGAAGTGGAAGACGCACAGAAGGCTTTCTTCAAAGTCCCATCCAAGAGGAGAGGGCAGAAGCCGATCTGTTTTGGTAAAGTCAAACCCGAACCACTCCGACGTGGAAGTTCGGAAGAAGACGATGGGGTCCCCCAATTCCATTACCACAAACCTAATTCTATATATTTAATGAAATGAATGGGGTATAATTTTAATGAGAAGCACGGCTTAAACTTCGGGAAAGGAAGACGAACGCCGATCTGAATGTCTCTCACTCCTGAAGGAAAACCTCTGGACTATTATCAAAAAACCGGAAGAGGCGTGGGTTACGTCACACCTCCCCCTGCCTCAGAAAATAAAATCAGTAATTACCTGCGGCAGGACCATTCATCCGGAATATCGTCATACGAGTCCGACGTCAGTGTTGGACCCTTCTTTAAAAACTTGACTGTGAACATGGTTTCAACCAGTCATCCAGATGAAGACGCAGGGGGTGACGAGGAATTATTGGAATCGACCGATGATCCTTGGATCAAGCGTCTCAATATCCTGTGGGATATGCGTTTCGAACAACGCGAACCACCCACTGAAGATAAAGTGATCCAAGTCAACATGGGAGATGAGTCTGACCCCAAGCCCATCTTTATAGCCGAAGACCTATCATCCACCGAGAAGGAAGACCTTATATCTCTCATCCGAGAATATATAGATGTCTTCGCTTGGAACTATGAAGATATGCCTGGCCTTGATCCGAAGGTTGCCGTGCACCGTCTCAACATTGATCCGGACGCAAAACCCGTTAAACAACAACAACGTAGGTTTCGTCCAGAGATCATGGAATCAATCGAGTCAGAAGTTAAAAAGCTTATAGACTCAGGTTTTGTTAGGGAAGAACAACACCCTGACTGGGTGGCCAACATCGTCCCAGTTCCTAAGAAGAACGGTAAAGTCCGGATATGTATCGATTTCCGCGATCTCAATGCCGCCTGTCCGAAAGACGAATTCCCACTCCCCATCACGGATGTTATGATTGACAACACTTGCGGGTATGAAAGGATGTCTTTCATGGATGGATTCTCTGGGTACAATGAGATCAAGATGCACCCGGACGATGAAAAACATACTGCTTTTAGAACACCACTGGGGGTGTATTGCTACACAGTGATGCCCTTCGGCCTGAAAAATGCAGGTGCGACTTATCAACGTGCAATGAACACAATCTTTCACAAACACCTACGAAAGAAGATCGAGTGCTACGTTGATGACATAGTAGTAAAAAGCCAATGCAAAGACGATCATCTTGCAGATCTGAAGACAATGTTCGAAATCATGCGAGCACATCAGCTGAAGATGAATCCGACAAAATCATTTCTCGGAGTTTCAAGCGGAAAATTCCTAGGATTTATCGTTACTTCCAAGGGAATCTCCCTTGATCCAGAAAAAGTGCGTGCCATCCAAGACATGCCACCTCCTAAGAATCTCAAAGAGCTCAGAGGGTTGCAAGGCAGACTGGCCTACATTCGAAGATTCATATCTAATCTTTCAAGGCGCTGCCAACCTTTCTCTAAGCTCATGAAGAAAGGAGTATCTTTTGTTTGGGATAGAGAATGTCAAAAAGCATTTGAGGAGATTAAGAGATATCTTACTCAACCGCCAGTTCTCGTGGCCCCTATATCAGGAAAGCCATTCCTGTTATATGTGAGAGCTATGGACCATTCCCTTGGAGCTTTGTTGACCCAGAACAACGATCAGGGTCAAGAACAAGCCATCTACTACCTGAGTAGGACTATGATGGGAGCCGAACACCGGTACAATCCGGTCGAAAAGGAATGTCTTGCCTTGGTATTCGCAATTCAAAAGATGCGACATTACCTAGTTGGACAGACAATTCACACCATCTCCAAAGTGAATCCCTTGAGAGTTCTGATGACGAAACCAGCATCTCTGAATTGTAGGCTCGCAAAGTGGGCCATTCTCTTGTCGCAGTACGACATGCAGTTCATGCCTCAAAATGCGGTCAAAGGTCAAGCGCTGGCCGACTTCTTAGCCGATCATCCAGTATCGGGAACATCTAAGTTGTATGAAGAATTACCTGACGAAGTCGCTGAAGCTTGCGCTACTCAAGAAGCTACGCAAGTGTGGAAGTTATTCTTTGACGGTGCATCCAGAGCAAATCCTCATGGAGCAATCACCGCGGGAGTAGGAGTAGTATTAATCTCTCCGAACGGCCACATAATCCCAAGGGGATTCTCCTTAATCGAACCTTGCACCAACAACGTAGCCGAGTATAATGCTCTGCTATTAGGAATGCAATTTGCTGAAGAACTTAATGTTCAGCACCTCGAGGCTTACGGTGATTCTCAACTCATCGTTAATCAAGTCCGAGGAGAATACGAAGTACGGCATGAAGATCTGATCCCGTATTACTTCGTAGTGCTAGAGCAAGCTCAAAAGTTCGAAGGTTTCTTTATCGAATATATACCACGAGCTCAGAATGTTTATGCAGATGCTCTAGCCTCCTTGGCAACCTCATTAGCGTTGCCACCGAAGACTGAAACAACGATTCCAGTCGCGGGACGAAAACTATACTTTTCTAAAATTCCTACAGAAGAAAACCTAGACGAGACACCGTCAGGAGAAGTCTGTACAACTTCTATGGAGTTTGAATCCAGGGATTGGCGATTCCCGTACATCGACTATGCCGTGTATGGAATTCTACCAGAAGATCCTAAGGAAGCGGCCTCTATCAAACGAAAGGCCCTCCGATTCTATTACGACCCAGTCTCTCAAGTCCTGTATCGTAAATCGCATGATGGGGTTTTGCTTCGATGCCTCTCTCGGAAGGAAGCAAAAGAGGCACTCAAAGAAGCTCACGGCGGAATGTGCGGAACTCGTCAGCCCGGAGCTAAATTAGGAGATCGCCTCCGACGCATCGGCTATTATTGGCCGAAGATGTTTTCAGACGCGGTTGACTATGCTAAACGTTGTCACGTGTGCCAAATTCATGGGGATTTCATCCACCAAGCACCGGGAAAAAATGTGGGGTATGGATATCGTCGGACCGATTTCCCCTCCGACATCCAAGGGACACCGGTTCATTCTAGCCGTGACTGACTATTTCTCCAAGTGGGCGGAGGCAATCCCGTTGAAAGAAGTCAAGACTTCAAACGTGATCAAGTTCATCAAACATCACGTCATCTATCGCTTTGGAGTCCCAAGACGAATAGTTCACGATAACGGGACACAATTCGTCAGCTTTGGGTTTCAGAGATTTTGTGATAAATTCAGAATCCAAAGTGTTGCATCTACGGCATATTATCCGCCAGCAAATGGTCTGGCAGAAGCTTTTAACAAAACCATAGTAAAGCTTCTCAAAAAGTTTGTTTCCAAAAGCCGGCGTGATTGGGATGAAAGACTTGGTGAATGTCTGTGGGCTTACCGCACGACAGTAAGGACCTCTACAAGAGCTACACCATTCTCTTTGGTATATGGCTGCGAGGCCGTGTTGCCATTGGAAATCCAGATCCCTTCTCTGAGAGTTGCTATTACAACTGGACTAACAGAAGAAGAGAAACATCAACGACGTCTACAAGAACTTGAAGCCTTAGACGACAAGCGAATTCAAGCTCAACAACAGATCGAGTTGTATCAAGCCCGTATTTCCAAAGCCTACAACAAAAAGGTCAAGGAACGGATTTTCAAACACAAAACCAAAGGGAAGTTCAATCCTAAATGGGAAGGGCCCTTCGTAATAGAATCAGTCTATTCGAACGGAGCATACCGCCTCATCAATCAAGAAGGAGACAGGCTCATGATGCCAATTAATGGGAAGTTTCTCAAGAGATACTTCCCGTAAATCATGTAGCCCCCTAAACCCCAACCAAATCAGGCTGGGGGTTGCCTATTCATAGTGTAATTCTATCTTGTATTTCGTCATGTTAACACTACACCTCTGACGATTGTAATTTGATGGAATTATTCTAAATAAATAAAGGGAATTTCGATAGCATTTGCATTATTTTCTATTGTCTTGAACCAGATTGCAAAAAAAAAAGACGATAAAGAGCAAAAGTGATATCGTTTTCATTCAATGTTGTTAATCTAAACACAAAATGATGACAAACAAAATGAAAACAATACAAAATTCCTTAATCAAGAACAGGTCAAGAGCTAAACATCAGGCTTCATTAACTTGAGGGTTTTTAGCCTAGACTTGAAGGCAGAGAGTTTCTCCCGGTGAGCCGCCCGGACTTGTCCCTTGATCTCCTTTCTGAGTTCTGCTTCAATAGGGAGGGTAGTAACAATGTCCTTACGAGTCCGCTTAGCTGCGTGGAGTGTACGGCAAAATTTCGTATAAATTTGGCCACTTTTATGCTCAAGCTCTTTCCTGACATCCTCATAGTGGGCTAATTGAGCTTTCTTCTGGTCCAACTCGGCCTCTAATCGAGCGATAGTCTCTTCAATATCACGGATATCAGAAGCAACACGTTTGATTTTAGCATATGCTTTAGAGTGTCGCTTCCTTAAAGTTGATATACGGGCTATTTTATCAGATAGTTCCTTGCGAAGATTCCCTGGGTGATGCGCTCTCGAGATTATCGCCAAGGAAAGAGCCGACTCCACTTCAGAATCTAAATTGGCGCGCTGTAGCTCCCTGAAAACTGCTAATTCTGTCATCAAAAGAGTGATTCCCCCTTGGCAGTGTTCAGTCCAGGATGCATCCCCTTTAGCCTTGATGTCATCCAAACATTGGCTCAAGATGGATTCACAGTCTTCAAGAGAAGCCCCCTCAACACTGACCATATTAATAATTGTTTGCATCCAACGTTCCAGTTCATCAATTGATTTCTTCAGAGCCCTTGAGCGTGGAGGGGGAAGAGTTGGATAGATTGGATCCATATGATCATCCTGAACAGGTGTTGGAGCAACTTCAGAAGAAGGACCCTCTCCAGCCCTATCATCCTCAGGAACCGAGGGGATCGATTGGGGCATTTCGCCCTCTCCGTCAGTAAAACGTTCAACGAGCGCAGACTTCATCGCATCCCCCATTAATTTGGCCCTCTTGGAATTCTTGGCCATGACAGGTATCCGCTTATGAATTCTCCTGTCATTCCTCAGGAACCGAGGGGATCGATTGGGGCATTTCGTCCTCTCCGTCAGTAAAACGCTCAACGAGCGCAGACTTCATCGCATCCCCCATTAATTTGGCCCTCTTGGAATTCTTGGCCATGACAGGTATCCGCTTACGAATTCTCCTGTCATACTCACCTTGCTCAGCAGCAGAAAGAGCCTTCTTACCCGATCTTAAAGAACGAGGTTTAGGAGCAGGCTCTTCTACAGGAATCTCCTCAGTTGTCTTTTCTTCAGGAGAATCAGCAATTGGTTTTCCCTCTTCGATGCCCATAGGAACCTCTTCCTCAAAAGGTTCTATGGTGGGCAAGTCCTGAGGAGCTTCAACGGCTCCAATCGCTTCCTGTTCACAAGATAGGTACTCTTCCATCCCTGGCAGACGAGTACTCGCAGAACCACTCCGTAAACGATACAATTCCCGAATCTCGTTTATACATGAAGTATAAACGTCATATTTCGGAATTTGAGAAGCTTCAACAAACCACTGGCGGAAATCCATAACAGTAGAGCAGCCGGGTGGTGAATGGGGTAAAATGAATTGCGCATGGGTTCCCCCGGCGGAGAAGAAGTACCATGCGTGGGCTCCTTCGTACAAATTCCCAATCTGAGCTAACGCCGGGTTAGGATTACCAACATAGAGTTGGTCGTATCCAAATTGTCTGGCGAACCGTGAAGGCATGTAAGGCTCGATTATGCACTTCTCCCACGAGCGATAGACCAGGTAGCCCAACCTGATCATAAGAAGCCAGCTGAATGTACCCTCTTCCAAAGAAGACGGCATCCTCCACATCAGCTCCATCAAAGTTAGGAGCACAGCAGAAAACCCGGTAATTGTCTTCCCGGGATAGAAGCTGTCGAGCCCTGACTATATAAGAACTAGTCCACGTGGCCGACTCCAATCTCTGTACAAAGGGAATATAAACACCATCCCCCTCATGCACTCCCGTCATCAAGAAAGGGCAATGCAACACGAACCAGGCCACTAAATATGTATACGGCATTGGTACACGTGGTTGAGGAGCTTTCCCAGCTTTCTTCTTAGTAGCTTTGACTCCCGCAGCACTGAGAAGCTCTGAAGTCAATACCCTCAGGCCATTCTGAGTACAGCCAACCATAGCAGTAAGGAGGCTCACAGGTCTCCCGTGTGCTAGCAAAACAGCTGGGTACACAACCTCAGCTAATATTGATTCTATTGGTCTTGACGGTACCACACACCGTTTCAACCAAATCATGAAGAAGCCTGCAAGTAGAGCCGTGTCAGAGATAGGAACTGTGGCTTGGTAGTGAAAACTTTCAAACTCGGCACCAGCTTCAAAATCATCCTCTGCATGCTCTGTCTTATAGGTAGCACCAGGAGCCTTAATCCGAGCCTTGGCGTCCTTAAGTGAAACAACTGCGACACGGGATACGGCTACATCTTTCCGGTTTAAGTTTTGAAAGAGGTAGTCTGCCCATGTGGTATGCATAATGCCCCCTCCACGCATCCCAAAGACTTGGGCACATATGTGGAAGTGGCACATCAATTCCCAGAAAGTAGCGTAAATTTCCGGGTACACCACCTTCAGTAAGGAAAGCTCCTCCGTGGTGGGGATAAACTCCTTGTAGGGCGTTTTTCCAAGCGACAGCCCCGACACTGCCTGCATCTCATGAAGAGCAAAACCTAACTCTCCAGCAGGCGTGAAGAATGTGCAGCTGTCAGGGTTATATTTCTCCAACATAGCGAAGAAATTATGAAGACTCTGCACGACTCCCTGTCGTGTAGCTAACACAGGAACTGTGAGACCCGATTGAGCGAGCGAGTCCTTAAGCTCTTCAAGAACAAAGTCAACCATGAGGGTCCACCAACCTCCTTCGCCAGAACAGACCCATCCAGGGGACCGGAACGTCTGGGTAGAGAATCCGCCCTGAGTTGCAAGGAATTGGCGGATAAAAATGCTCGCTGGGCGTGGCATTTCCGAAACCAGCTCCTTCTTCTCAAACAAACCAGGTCTTAACCCCTTGAGTTGTCCTCTGATTTGTGTACGAGCTCGCCGACCAAATCCAAGTGACACATTCTCTTTCTCTTTGACAATGTCGAAGGTCAAACCCCGACGGCAACTCACATTCAAGAAATAGGAGAGCGGGTACATCCTCTTCATGTTTGGGAGGAATAAGAAGCGATTATCAGCTCTCCGCAGCAGCTTTGAATCTTCCACGTGTGTAAGATGGTCATCGACTGGTATGCGATCCCCAAATATGAACGCTGGTTTAGGAAATTGGGCATGACCAACAGGGGTCTCCAAGTCTAAGTCAGTTATCAAAATCCTGAGAGTAGAGCATTGAGGGAATTTAATCATTCCCGCTCTTTCCGAATCAGGAAAAGTACACAATGGAATCCTGTTCTGAAGACTGAATAATTCATTCGTGTCAGGTCCACCAATATATCCGAAATGGTGCTCCTGTGAAAGCGGCACGTTTGGGAGAAACACTGCACAATCAAAAGCAGAAGTTAGCAGCTAGAAGCGAGCTATCGACATAAAGACAGAGTCTAAAACACACAGGGGTAAAGCCTTGTGTCAAAATCCCCAATGCGAAGGTCGAGCATCGTGTCAAAATCTCCAACGCGAAGGTCGAGCATCGCGTCAAAAGTCTCAAATGCGAGGGTCGAACCTTGTGTTGAACAAGTTGAACGCGAGGGTCGAGACCCATAGGGTATCCCAACCCCGTGTTTTCATTGAACTAAAACGAGTCATCTTCCTCGTTATCAAGAACCCATTTAGGGTTTTCAAAGAACTTGCCAAGGCAAGTTATTTTGGTCAGCACTCACCACGACAGGGAGGCCCCTGCGGCGGCGATGTCGACGGCAGGGTTCTCGCATGGACAAGCACACCGCCGGCGTTCTCAGCCGACGGCGTGTCGGAAGTCGCTTCAGCGACTTTCTTGGAGTTCGAACCCGTCCTCCAAGGCGCCATTGATGCAGTCGATCGAAGGAAACTCCTTTGAACGAGGGAGATGAAGCTCGTCGGAGATCTCGCCGTAACCAAACGAGAGTTCTCGTTCTTGGAAATAGCCGAAAGTTTTGAAAGTCAAGTGACTTTTGATTTGACCATTCAGGTCTATTTATAACAGCCGCCAAGCTGTTAAGATGGCATGAGATTCTAGGAGCCATCTCCAAAACGCGAAGCTCACTATCGCGTTCAATTTCCCAAGTGCAAAGCTTGAGCCAGCGTCACGAAAGCCCGAACCTCGCGTTTCAAACATCAAACGCGAAGGTCACTTTAGCGTTGCAACTCTTCTAAATGTAGAACCTGCACTTGTGAGCCCTCTTAACAGAGTGTTAGTCAAAACCTCTATATCTCTTCAGCAGAATCTAAATTCTCATTGGGTTAATACTACACCCCAGAATCCACTTATCAATTCTCATTAATAGAATGATAAGTCTCCAACTCATTGTCAATTTATTAGCTCTCCTCAGCAGAGCAATAAATAACCTGTTTTCAGCGGGTTAACAAAACTCCCCAAAACCTTGTTCAAATCACAAGTATCACAATTCATCGCTCCGATGGTAAAACACTTAGCAGTTCTCCCCAGTGAGACGCTATAATATTCTTCCCCCATAGTTGTCACGTTAAAATTATACCTCTGACAAAATCAACTTATCGATTCTCGTCAATAGAACGATAAGTCCTCAAAATTGCCCTGATCGTAATATTTCTTCTGTCACGTTAAAATCACACCTCTGACAAAATCAACTTATCGATTCTCGTCAATAGAACGATAAGTCCTCAAAATTGCCCTGATCGCAATATTTCTTCTGTCACGTTAAAATTACACCTCTGATAAAATTAACTTATCGATTCTCGTCAATAGAACGATAAGTCCTCAAAATTGCCCCGATCGCAATATCTCTCTTGCTAAGTTAAAACTACACCTCTAGCATTTATAGACTTCTTTTAGTGTTTAAAGCAAAACATAACACAAGAAGAATTCTACCATTTAGCCCCATTGCGGGAAGAAATTACTCCTCAGCAGTATGAAACTTTCTAGAAGTATCTTAAACAATAATGAAGAGAGTTCGTTGCATCAGAACCATTGTGGAGATCTATTCTAAGTCAAGATATCAGGCATTTCTCGTGATTTGTTACTTAAAATCAAAACATGACAAATGCAAGAAGCAAGGAGAAACTAATATCACTTTTTATTCAAGAACCAAAAGAAAGTGATACAAGACAATCTTGTTCTTATCAAAAGAACATTACAAGAGCAAAATTCACTCACGCATCAAATCAAAAGAAGTGAGTTGGGCCCTAATTTGGTTTAGCTCCTCTTCGTGAGTGGTTCGTACCATAGCTTCAGCCTTTGCCCGGAGCTGTAGACGGTAAAAAAATACCTCTATAGGTCTACAGGGAATTTGTCTACGAGAAGAGTTCGCACGCCCAGTTCTCTGACACGGACCTAAACCGCGTAGACGTCGACTGTGCTCAAATCCAGGTTCGCCTAACGGTCGACTCGCCAGCATGAGTCAGGAGCGATCAGGATGGCGGAAATTTGCTCTTCGCTCAACTCGCCTGCCCGAGTTCGGAGTCGAATCCGCCAGCAAGCCCCAAAACCGTCAGTACAGCTGGGTATCCACTACCCCACGTGCTGAGATGCCAAGTCCCGCTCTACCGCCCCCCGGGGAGCCACTTCTGCAACCTGAAGACTGGCCAGAGTGGACACAATCTCTGGCTGAAGTTCTTTCTGGCCCAGGGCTTCGAAGCATTGTAATTGCTCTTCCAAGTGGAGAATAATTTCTGAAAAGCGCTCGAACCACTGAATATTGCCCATACTCCTGACTCCATTCAGGCCTGCCTCTAAAAGTGGTCGGAAGGAATTCAAAGTCCCCCGACCATTCACCATGTAATCGACTACTGTCTTCGCGAGGCTATTTAGATATACCAGGGAGATCTGGAGAAATTCAGGTGCGTCAGCGAGACTAGAAACCATAGCCGAGTTGCCTCACATACAAGAATGGGCCTTCCCATCGTAGGTGACAGGACATAAAGCACAATCCCTGGAATGACCGTTCATGGTTTCGAGGAACAGCTAGACGTCTCTGAAGAAGATGTGGTCACATCCCACAATTCAAGGAGGAGTCAAGTTGTCCTTCTCCCATTTAAAAGACCCTTCCGGCACACTGGAGGAGAGGTCGCAAAACTTAGAGAAAAGAGTTGAGACCAAGCTCTCTGCATAACCTTTTTGCATTGCAGCACCACTGCTTAGTTCCGAGCTCCGATCGCCGGCGAACTAAACAGACCCGAACTCTCTCAAGTTGAGCTTCTACTGCGAACTGAAGCTCTCCAGCAACCTCATTCGAACGGTCCAAGGGAAGCAGACTCGACACGAGCATCGAGCGAAGCATCCTGTAGCCACCTAAAAGTCCCCACACAAAACAAAGAGGGCCTTCCCTCTGCTTGACTTACCGGAGATGTGAAAAGGAGTATAACCAGATACTTTATCGGATGGGACCTTGGGAGCATCATCATCAAAAGTGGTGACGTCATCGATGGAATCATGCTCATCGTCATCTTCACCATCACCTGACATGTTGCCAACATCAGCATCCTCATTGCCTCTATTTCCGTCAGCTGCATCACCAATTGGGGAGTCGTCATAATCAACTCGACTTGTCCTCCTCCTCCTCTGGTGGCGATGCGTCCCGCAAACGTCACAGAGTCGTGCGTCGAGGCCGACCTCAGACGGTCAAAGCCTCTGCACCTACGGGTTCTACCCGAGTCTCATCGGAAGAACCCGTTCCCTCACAATCGATCAACGCCAAGCCGGGGGTCGAGCGCAAAGGGCAAGGGTCTGCCAAATGGGTCGCCAAGCGATCCCCGCAGACACCTACCCCGAAGGGAACGCCGGTTCACTCCGGCACAAACCACGCTGCCACAGCTCGCGGTGACGTTCTCCCCGTTGGGAGAACTAACCAACAGCGGCGGCAGGAACTCGTCAGACAGGAGGTCCAAACCTCCGTTCCTCATAACGGCCTGAGCCATCATACGGGCCCGAGGAACGCTAGGCGAGAAGGCAAACTGCCCGACATTGGGAGGCCCTCCAAGTCAGGAGCGCCAACTGAGGAAGGCAGAGCCGCCCGCTCGGGAAGACTTCGCTTCTCAGGTCATATCCCTGATGCGAATAACTCACTTCCAAGGAGTGAGCCTACCCGAGTAGGCGAATCCTCGAAGGCTGGCGAGCCTCGTCATAACCATTTGACGGATAAACGTAAAGGTAGAGAAGTAGACGAGTCCTCGCGAACCCACTCTTCCAGGCGAAGGGGTGAAACCCGCCCACGTACTGGAGCTCGCTCAAACGCGAAGACTCGCCAGTCAAGGCGAGATCGCTCGACTCCAGCACCAAAGCATTCCATCCAACGCGCACCAGAGGGCGCACCCAAAAACCTCTCGTCGACTCACCAGAGCGACTCTTCTGAGGCCGGGGGTTGTCACCAACCGCCCGTAGAAGACCTCAGAGAATATTTAACTCGCAAACGCACTATCCATGAGGCGAATCCTCAGTGCCACTGCGAGAGACTCATCCACACGGTCCTCGCCGACTGTCAATGCGTCGGAACGGCGAGACCTTCGGTGTTTGGGAGACTGTCCCAACAGTCCTCTCGACCAAGGCCCTCCCGTCAAAGGCGCCGTCACCAAAAAAGACGCGCTGCCGATGACTTGGAACTCTCATCCGCCACGGTTAACATGACGGATAAAGGGAAGGCAGTACTCTCCGACTCGCCAGACTCGGATTCCGCCCTAAGACCTAACACTCGGTCCGCTCGACGCCGGCAGGAAGGCATATTCCAGCGAACCCGTAGTCACCGGGGGGTAAGTATTGGGTTTGACTATTCCAACCTAATACCTCCCTCCTGCGGCGAAGATGAGGACCATTCGGCCGCTGCCACATCTCAGACCTCGCGCTCAAGCCAAGACGCGCAGGCGAAGGCACACATGACCAATACCAACCACGAGCAGACAATGGCTCAAAAGTTGGAGGAACAGCAGGCGACCATCGACTCTCTAAGAGAGATGATGGAACAACTGCTGAACAAGAAGAAAAAGAAGAAAAGGGCCCAACGCCCCTTACCCCGGCAAACTAGAGACAGGGAGTGGGTACCTCCCCTCCGTCCCGTGTCTGAGGCGGAGGATAATCAACATTCCGATTATTCCTCCAAGACATCAATAGGAACGTCGCACACTGCGGATAGCACCCGTGACAAGAGGTTCGATGAATTCCAAGACCAGCTGAACGCGCTGAAGCTTCAGCAAAATATGAACAAGCTGGGGGTGGTACGTCCCTACCCCACGGAATGGGACACGGTCCCATACCCAGCGAAGTTCAAACCCATCAGCTTGTTACAGTTTGATGGCAAGGGGTCACCCTCGCAGCACATCTATTATTTTATGGCGCAAACCGGATTCCTTACCGGGAATGACGCCATTCTCACTCGACTGTTCATAGGTACCCTCAAGGGGGTGGCCTTTGAATGGTTCCGCAAATTGGAGCCCGGCTCTATCAAGGCGTGGGCCGACGTTGAAAAGCTTTTCCTCGCCCGCTTCTTCGACGACGACACCGAGGTGTCAATGGCCACTCTCCTTGCTGAGAAGCAACGGAAGTCGGAATCGGTCAATGACTTCGTGAAGAGATTTCGGAACCGATCAGTCCACTGTCGGGACCAAGTTTCCGAGGCGACACTGATCGAGATGTGCCGCAACAACCTGTCGATCCATATCTTGTCCAAGATAGGGGCGGTAGAGACCCGGACTTGGAAGGAGCTTGTTCGCCAAGGTGAGCAAGTCGAAAATATGATCAAGAGGCTGGAGGCCGAAGAGCCGCAGTCCAAAAAGGGAGCAGCAGAGCCGGCTGCGCCAAAGAACCCTCCCCGATCGAAGGGAAAAGAGGCTACACGTATTGTCGATAATGACATCTGTGATTGGGAGAGGAAAGTCGTCTTTTGGACATGCCGTATTCAGGTCCCTGAAGTCGATGCAAATCCTGATTTTATCGTTCTTCTTCATGACTGGAACAATATTGGCTAACCCGTCTGGATGTTGCTCCTCTCGGATAAATCCTGATTCGATCAATTTTTTAACCTCTGCCTCAATGGCTTCCATAATCTGCGGACGAAACCGTCTTTGCTGTTGTTTGACAGGTTTGGCATCCGGCTTGATATCGAGGCGGTGCATTGCCACATTGGGGTCGAGCCCTGGCATATCTTCATAGTTCCAAGCGAAGACGTCACTATACTCCCTGATGAGAGCAATTAACTCCTCCTTCTCATTTGGGGGAAGGCTGTCACTGATGAATATGGGCTTCGGGTTGGCCTCGTCACCCATGTTAACTTGGACTATTTTATCTTCAGTGGGCGGTTCTCTTTGTTCGAACCTATCGCCGTACTGCATGTTTAGGTAATGAACCCATGGATCTTCCCACGTTGGCATTCGATCGTCGTCTTTTATCATCACAGGATCGACCGTAGTCATATGTGACATCAGTTTCTTGAACACCTCCCCCAAACTTGCGTCGGAATCCCCAGCTGAAGAATCAGAAGAGTATCCGTTCTTAGTTTTGTTAGCAATTTGATCGATAATTTGCCAACCACATTCATCATCAGACGAGGAAACATAGCCTAAGCCTCTTTTGTAACGGTAATAATCATCCGGTTTCCCTTTTGGCACATATGCTGCTTTAGCCGTGATACGGGAACCTCGATCAAAGTACAAGCCTTCTCCGAGTGTGAAATCATATCCCTGTTTTTCCATGAGCTTGCGCGCTTCAGGACTATACTTAGATAGGGAGACAACGAGTCATCCAAACAAGAGGGGACTCGGATGAATCACGACCGAATCAAGATCGGTTTCGGACTCGAACTCAGAAGTGGATTTACTGCCAAATCAGGAATCTGATTTACTGCCAAATCAGATCAACGAATCAGAGTCTGGATCAACCGAATCACGGACAGAACCCAAAGGCGGAAAACAGCAGAAACCCAAACCCAGATGGGCTCGGCCAAAACCGAGCCGCCTCAAGGTGGCTCGGCCAAAGCCGAGCCACCCTGAGGTGGCTCGGTGGCCGAGCCACCTTGAGGTGGCCGGCCCAGAGCCGAGCCACCTCAAGGTGGCCGGCTGCACTGTGCCCAAGGCACAGTGAGGGTAGCCTATAAATAGGCCCCCTTTTGTTCATTTTCAAAGGTTGGACTTTTGAGAGCCGAAACTCTGCCGGATTGAAGATCGAGCTTAGAGTTTTGAAGACTTGAAGACTTGGACATCCAGATCTGATCCTCGGCGAGCATCCACGTCACAAAAGGCAGGAGTTCGAGAGAGGGGAAGAACAGATCTGAGATCTACACGAGATCACACTCCGGATCTAAGCTTGGTCTTAGATCCCGAGATCCGAGCGATTATTTCCTTAGTGAACTAATCCCTCCCGGCTATTATTCCCTTCGTGGAATAATACCCGTCAAATCGTGTAGATCCGACCGGATCTAGATCGCGCGGTGGTCCACGGATTAACCCCGGCGTTGGCAAAGAACCCACAAAAGCGAGCGATCGCAAAACAGGAGCTCGCGATTTGTTCACAAGGAGAAAGTTGTAATTTTTTTTATTTTATTTTCTTTGATTTTGTTGTAACCGGATCTAAAAAAAGACCGGATCTTTTGTAACCCAAGATGACAGACCGGATCTTTTGTAACCATAAAAAGTTGTTATTTTGAGATCACAATGAATTCAATGAAGAAAACGATTTTCCCCGCGAACAATCTGGCGACCACAGTGGGAGCCGTCGATCTCGCTGCCGAGATCGTGACGTCGCAGCCGCGGATCTCAATCCCGGTCGTGGAGGAGGTCGAGTATGAGTTCGACCAAGCCAAGTTCGAGGAGTATGTGTCCTCGTCCGGATCTACCTCCCCCCGCAAGTCCAAGAAGTTCTCCTCCAGGAGAAAAGTTCGTTGGTTCGAAGAAGCTCGGAAAGCCAACGAAGCTCTCACCCCAGCTGACGCCAAAGTCGCGTCGGGTGAAGTTCTGCCGACCTCCAACCAGGTCAACCCAACTCCCGCCAACGCCTCCACTGTTGAAGGCGTTGTGACTCTCTCAAAGAGAGCCCGCCAGAGGCGTCGTCAACGCCTTGCGCAGCAACTCGCCAAGGCGATGGAGTCTACAGACGGATTCCGCTACAACGCGGATCTGAAGAACAGAAGAGGCAAACAGTCTCAACAACCAATGAACGGCGACTCCTCCAAGCCGCCAAAGAACGAATGGGTCCGCGTCAAACGGAACCGTTCGAC
>NC_033798.1:6550727-6588496 GCF_001876935.1 Asparagus officinalis
TCTTGCTAAGTTAAAACTACACCTCTAGCATTTATAGACTTCTTTTAGTGTTTAAAGCAAAACATAACATAGGAAGAATTCTACCATTCAACCCCATTGCGGGAAGAAATAACTCCTCAGCAGTTTGAAATTTTCTAGAAGTATCTTAAACGATAATGAAGAGAGTTCGTTGCATCAGAACCATTGTGGAGATCTATTCTAAGTTAAGATCTCAGGCATTTCTCGTGATTTGTTACTTAAAATCAAAACATGATAAATGCAAGAAACAATGAGAAGCTAATATCACTTTTTATTCAAGAACCAAAAGAAAGTGATACAAGACAATGTTGTTCTTATCAAAAGAACATTACAAGAGCAAAATTCACTCACGCATCAAATCAAAAGAAGTGAGTTGGGCCCTAATTTGATTTAGCTCCTCTTCGTGAGTGGTTCGTACCATAGCTTCAGCCTTTGCCCGGAGTTCTTCCTCGTTGGGTACGATGATGGCCGCTGCTTCATTCCTGGCTTGTGCCAAAGCTCGAGGCTGCGTATGATATTCCAAAGTGCCAGTGGTATTTTGGGTGCTAAGGATATTGACAACGTTTTCTTCACGGGAAAGTTCAGCCTTTAAGCGCAGGACTTCGGCCTCAGCTTCAACAAGTCTATCACGAAGCGAATTCATAGAAGTTGTCGAGCGTTCTAACTCTTCTTGCTTCCGAATATTACGCTCATGAAGCTCTGCAACTTGACGTTCTCTTTCAGCCAAATCCCGCTCTACCGCCTCCCGGCGAGCCACTTTTGCAACTTGAAGACTGGCCAGGGTGGACACAATCTCTGGCTGAAGTTCTTTCTGGCCCAGGGCTTCGAAGCGTTGTAATTGCTCTTCCAAGTGGAGAATAATTTATGAACAGCGCTCGAACCACTGAATATTGCCCACACTCCTGACTCCATTCAGGCCTGCCTCTAAAAGTGGTCGGAAGGAATTCAAAGTCCCCCGACCATTCACCATGTAATCGACTACTGTCTTCGCGAGGCTATTTAGATATACCAGGGAGATCTGGAGAAATTCAGGTGCGTCAGCGAGACTAGAAACCATAGCCGACGACACCCCTCTAGCCATCGAAGTTAGTGCAGGGGATCCTGGCGCCGAAGCTGCGGAAGCGGTAGAAATATTCAATTGTGAAGGGCTTGAGGTTAAAGCCATCATCGCCCTTGCTTGAGATGTGCTTGGCTGTGCCTCTGTTGGAGTAAGCGAGATCTTCAGCAATGCAGTAGGCGAAGCAGCTACAGTAGTCTCAGGCAACACTACAGGTGTAGGCTGCTCTTGCACAGGAGCCAACACCGGCACGAGCTGCTGCTCCGGAGGAGGAATTGCGACAGTAGTTTCAGGCAATGCTACAGGTGGAACAGTGGCCGTAGGGGAACCACGTAAATGTTGCTCTTCTAAAGGAGTCGACACCTGAGCAGGTTCTGGCTCTGAAGCAGTAGCAGCAGTGGTCCCTGGAGAAGGTGAACCTGCACGGAAAAAGGGTCGGAACACAGAAAACACATGCGGAAGAAGTCGAAGGAAACAAGACTTACCGGAGATGTGAAAAGGAGTATAACCAGATACTTTATCGGATGGGACCTTGGGAGCATCATCATCAAAAGTGGTGACGTCATCGATGGAATCATGCTCATCGTCATCTTCACCATCACCTGACATGTTGCCAACATCAGCATCCTCATCGCCTCTATTTCCGTCAGCTGCATCACCAGCTGGGGAGTCATCGTAATCAACTCACTCCTCATCATCCTGAACAGCTGAAGACTCCGGAAGACTTGCACCAGCGGCTGGTCTTTTCATAAGTCCCGTTGTAGGACTAGGCATTAAATCATCAGCTTGTGACATTATTGCTGAAGGAGAAGGAGGTGAATTATCTTCAAGACCCCCTGGTTCCAATGCAGGAGACCTAGGAAGATCCATCACCGGAACAGACTCTGCATCTGCAGCCATTAATTCATCTTCTTCGTCCTCAGGAGGATGATAAGAAGAAACTTCGCCCGACAGAGCTGGGCCGTGAGAACGAAGTCCCGCTCTATGTGGCAGGCCAGCCACAGATGATTCCTGTGGTTCGTCATCTTTAGCAGCTTTAATGGCCTCAGCCATCAACTTGGATTTTTGTTGGCCTCTGGGGGGAGAATCCACCAGCAACTTTCGACGGATCTGCTGGTCGGCTTCATCAGCAGAAAGTTTTCTTTTCCCAGCTGCTCTTGTCGTGGGAGGATCAACCGCTCGTTGTTCTTCCACCGGAACGGGCTCAGCTCCTTGTTCCTCTTCCTGTTCGGCAGGCTGACTCTCGATGGATAGAAACTCATCGATCCCCCTCAAGCGAGACGTCTTGGACCCCTTCCTTAAATTATACATATGCCTAATGTCCTTCAGGCAAGAGGTATTCAAGTTGAAGTTGGGAGTCTGAGAAGCGGTGTGATACCAATTGCAGAAGCTCATAGAGGTATAGGAGTTGGCAGTTTTCTGGGGAAGCTTGAAGATGGCTTTGGTACAACCTGCTACATAATAATACCAAGCCCTGGCTCCTTCATATAAATTGCCTATGACTGAGAGTTGAGGACGAGGGTTCCCGACGTACAACTGATCATACCCAAATTGGCGAGCGAACCTATAGGGTTGGTAAGGTTCAATGAAACAGTTGACGCCTTGCCGAAAGATCAGGTAGCCTGGCCTGATGGATAGAAGCCAATGGAAAACACCCCCGTTCAGATGAGTGAATCCATTAGAACCCGCTACGTCCTGATACTCTGCGCCATAGACGCCGCCCTCAAAATCAGGGAAACAGCGGTAGATATGGAAATTAGTGTCCCGCGCTAAGATTTGGCGGATTCTAACCATGTACCCCCCCTTCCCATTTCGCAGACTCTAGTCGCTGCACAAATGGGATGAATGAGTCTCCTGGGGGAGAAGCTGCACTCATTATAGGAGGACAGTGGAGCATGTACCAAGCCATCAAATATGTATATGGTATCGGCACCCGGGGATTGGGAGTTTTGAAGGTCTTGTGGCCCTCGGACTCCACCTCTGTCACATCAACAAAGTCAGAGGCCAACTCCCATAATCCATGCTGCAGACAACCCACCATAGCACTGAGGAGGCTCACAGGTCTCCCATGCGCCAAGAGGACAGCTGGGTAGACCACCTCAATGGCAAGGGCATCAACCGGCCTAGTAGGGACGACACAGCGTTTGAGCCACAACATTAAGAACCCGGCTAGCAGCGCTGTGTCGGAAATTAGAATCAGAGCTTGATAATGAAAGCTCTCAAACTCTGTGTGAGCCGGGAAAACATCTTCCTTGGTCTCGTTAGTGTAATGGGAGGTAGCGTCATCAATACTAGCCTGAACCTCTTCCAAAGTACTGACAGTCAATCGGGTCACAGAGCCTCCTTTTATGGTCAAGTTCCGGAATAAATATTCCGCCCAAGACACTTGCTTAATGCCACCTCCACGGGCCCCCGTCAGCTGCATGCAAATGTGGAAGTGACACATGACTTCCCAAAGAGTGGCATAAATTTCTGGGCTGGTCTTCTTCAAAAGTTTTAGTTCCGCAGATCCCGGAACGAATTCTTCATATGGTAAATCCCCGAGAATAAGACCTGAGACTTCGTGCATCTCGTGAAGAGCGAAGCCTAGCTCCCCCACAGGGGTGAAGAAAGTGCAACTATCAGGATTATACTTCTCCAGTATGGAGAAGAAGTGAAAGTGGCTCTGGATAATCCCGAACTCAGTAGCCCGCACAGGAACCAGCAATCCGGCTTGGGCAAGAGGGGCTTCCAACTCTTTCAGAACAAACTTGGTTATCTGGGCCCACCATCCTGTCACTGAAGAATGAACCCAACCAGGAGCTCTAAATCCTTGTGCGGGAAATTCTCCTTTCTTTTCCAAAAACCTCTTAACAAAGGTCTTCGCCGGGCTGGGCACTTAGCCGAGGGGATACTCCTTAGCAAATAAACTCGGCCGCAAAGCTGTCACCTGCCGGTTGTAACCAACTGTGCGGACCCCGTGAAAAGTCAAAGTCCCAAGAGCAACCCCATCTTGTTCCTTAACAAGGGGCCAATCCATATGCCTTGGGACAGAAGCACACTGGAAATAAGATATGGGGAACATCCTCTCCATATTGGGTAAGAAAAGGTTGTGGTCCCCAACTTTCCGCAACCACTTATAGTCCCCATCATAAGCAGTGCTCGCGTCGAACTCGACAAAGTCCCCGAAGAGATATCCAGGTTTGATTATTGACTTACGGCTGGGGCTTTCAAGTCGGGCGTCCGTAACCAATGTCCTAAGAGTGTCGGAAGAAGCTTGGGTAATTAATTCTACGCGACTCTTCTCCCTAACTCAGAAAACTGGGAGTTCTTGGCGTGAGCTGAAGGCCATGTTCATGTCCGCACCACCTTCATGTCCAAAATGGTGGCGAAAAAGAAGAGGCTCGCTAGTAGCAAGGGCATCGGACTTGGAAGCGACTGGTTTCTTGGGTGCCATTGAATCTCGTCGGAGGAGATGAGCAGTGTTCGCCGGAGATGAGAACGAAATTTTTTCGTTAAAGTTTCAAGAAGAGTCGAATGACTCTTGATTTGACCCCTAGCGGTCTATTTATAGACAGCTATGAGCTGTCAAATCGTAACGGACGGGATTCGAGGCCATCAGCCCGCCCAAACTCGACCCTCGCGTTCGAGTTGGTTGAACTTCCAAACGCGATGGCTCACGTTCGCGTTCAAAATTCTCAATGCTGGGCTCACCCACGCGTTCCAATCCCCAAAGGCAGAAATTACCTCTGTGTTTGGACCGCTATGTTAGCAACTTCTTGATTACCAAGGCTACGACACGGCCCCTGATAACTAACAGAAGAGCTAACAGCAATCATCAAGGCGAATAAAGCCGGGAAGAAACAAACGACTCCACTGGGGAGTCTATTGGAGGAGTACAGATAGATCACAATCAACAACGGCGAAATCATCTGGCCCGATCAAACGGGATGAGCAATCAATCCACCAAATTTTGGATCCAAAGTATTCCGAAAATTCGTCCCAGTCAACCGCGAACTTTCAAAAACTTTGGAGGGGGTTCTGTAGGCTGTCTAAAAATCACAATAGATAGCTGATCCAAATAAGCTCTGACAATGGAGGTCACAATCAGACGACTTCCCAATCACTGCATCCGCAACTCCATAATCGCCACAAACACGATCTCACTTCTGAGATGATTGATCTTGATGGCTGCGACAATAGCATGAATAGTATTATTAGCAACTATTGGAGATGCTAATGAGCAGTGGGATGATTTTAGAAATAAAAGGTTGGACTTAGTTGGTGGGTTGCTTGGTAGAGAGCTGTGGGTAAATATTCATCTTTAAGACACTATGGATGTTGATTCCCGTCTAGCTCCTACAACGAAAGCTACAATCAAATAGCTTTCGGGTCGGTGAACGAAAGTTGCGAATGGAGGGATTTTCACATAGATCGAGAAGAGTTACAATTCAACGACACTCCTGATGATTGACGAAAACTCTATGCAGCAGTCTTCACAATCTACAGTGAAAGTTACAATCTGACGACTTTCACACTCCACAACAGCTAAAAGCCAGGATTACTGAACAACGGTCCTTGCAACGCTCTACAGAAGAAGTTACAAGTCAAATGGCTCCCTCTGAAACGCGGATGTCATCCCCGCATCACCAATTTGGAAATGAAGGCGACCCTCACGTCGTCAATGCACAAGCCAAACGTGAGCGACCCTCGCGTTCCAACATTGACCCCCGCGTCTCCAAGGCCCAAGCCAAACGTGAGCAACTCTCGCATTCGTAGGGGTCCAACCAACATTGACCCCCGCGTTTCCAAGCAGGCAACAAGCCAAAACGCGAGCGACCCTCGCGTTCAATGGTGTTCAGCTAACACCCAACCTCGCGTCTCAATCCTAAGAAGCGAAGTTGGGTTCTGAACGCCAGATTGGGCATTTGACTCGCTCAAACATGAATCGAACGGTTCCAAAACTGTTTATCCCACGTCCTGAGGGATTTTCGCCCACGTAGGAGCGGATATAGGGGTCAGTTACAACCTCTTACCCCCCTATAAAAACTCAACGAACTCAACTGAGTTAGGGGTGGGTTCGATTTTTTCTGGGCTCAGATCAGAGGCTGGCGGCTGGCTCTTTGAAAACAGAAGATAAAAGCCACTCGGGTTTGGAGATTTGGCAGCAGCGAAATCCTTGAAGATAGGATTTTTGAATGTGGGTCGGATTTGGATTAACGCAGCAGCATGTAAAACGGCATGTCCCCAACAAGAAATAGGTAGTTTTGAATTTTGTAATAATGGCCTAGCAATTAATTTGATCCTCTTAATTAACGATTCTGCTAAACCATTTTGAGTGTGGACATAAGGAACCGGATGCTCTACTTTAATGCCCAATGCCATACAAAAATCATCAAATGATTTGGATGTGAACTCGGCAGCATTATCCATACGAATAGATTTAATTGGAAAATCAGGAAATTGAGCTCGTAATTCAATGATTTTTGCTATTAATTTAGCAAAAGCATTATTACGGGTGGATAACAAGCTGACATGAGTCCATCGAGTAGAGGCATCGATCAAGACCATAAAGTATCTAAATGGTCCTGATGCAGGATGAATAGGTCCACAGATATCTCCTTGAATCCTTTGAAGGAAAATGGGAGATTCAACATTTACTTTAGTACGAGAAGGGCGTACTATAAGTTTCCCTTTAGCACAAGACTCACAAATATAGTCTAAAGAAGAGGGGACATTGCTGCTTGGCATATTATGCCTAATTGAATTTAAGATTATCTGACGCATCATATTTTGCCCAGGATGACCCAATCGCTCATGCCATAATTTAAATGAATTTGGGTCTTTAAATTTTAAACTCATCGCAACATGGTTAGTATTAGGTCGGATATATGTGTAGTACAATCCTGAGGAGAAAGATGGAAGCTTCTCTACAACTTGCTTCCGACATCCAATTGACTGAGTCATGAGAAGATGTTCAGCACCATTCTCATTTTCGGTTTCAATATGAAAACCATTAGACCGAATATCTTTAAAACTAAGAAGGGTACATTTGGATTCTGGATATTCTCATTTTCGGTTTCAATATGAAAACCATTAGACCGAATATCTTTAAAACTAAGAAGGGTACGTTTGGATTCTGGATATAATAATGCATCATTGATGATTAATTTCGTACCCATAGGAAGTATTAGTGAAGCTCTGCCGGAGCCTACTATCAACACATTGTCGTTAGCAATGGTGGTTACACTTCCTTGTTTTTCAGTCAAAGTTTGGAAGAATTTTCTATCTTTTAGGATAGTATGTGTGGTAGCACTATCTACCAAGCACAAAACTATCTCCTTCTCCATGGGTTGTACGCGATGAAAGTTGTGCACTATTCTAAAAATTGAAAAATTCATATAAGCACAAAAACAAGGTAAAGACATAATAATTTAAATAAACCCATTCAAAATTAAAATTTTCTTACGAAAAACATGTAAAATAAGCCTAGTGAGAATACAAACAACTAGAACAAGTCTTGAAAAACTAAAATAGACTAATAAAACATGCATAACATGATCACTCCTGGTCACCAAAATCATCAAGCTCCATCTTCAATAAGTCATCATCGTCCATATTCATATCTCCCATCTTCAACAGATTATCATCATAATTGTCATCTTTCAGGGTCATGTTTGCTTCAGGCAAACTGGCATGATGTGTTTCACCATGTTTTGACTTCCCCTTTGAGTCCTTCAGCATTCTCTGATATGCCTCAACCAAATGTTTCGGTGTACGACATGTGCGAGACCAGTGGTCCTCACATCCACACCGATAACAAGCTTGTTTGTTATTTGTAACCTGTTGATGAGAGCTAGGCTTGTGTGAATGAGGTTTATCCTTATTCTGACCCTTGTTACAGTCTTGAAGACTATTAGCATTGCGATGACCACGACCCCTACCACCACGATAAGACCCGCGACCATGTCCACGACCTCTACCACATCCACGCCTATGAGTATTACTCTGATTTGTGGCATGTGCTTCAGGCACAGCTAGCGAACCAACTGGTCTAGCATTATGGTTGCGCATCAGAAGTTGGTTGTGTTTCTCTGCAACTAGTAACGCAGAGATCAATTCAGAGTGTTTTGAATAGTTTTTGGTCCTGTACTGCTATTGGAGTACAAGATTACTTGCATGGAATGTAGAGAGGGTCTTTTCAATCAATTCAGCCTCTGTAATGTTCTGCTTACAGAGCTTCAGCTGTGAGACAATGCGGTGGAGGGTTGAATTGTATTCAGTTACGGATTTAAAATCCTGAAATCGCAAGTTTAACCAATCATACTGTGCTTGCGGAAGCATAATAGCCGTCTGTTGGTCAAAGCGATCCTTCAGGGATTGCCATAGAACAGCAGGATCTTTTTCAGTAAGGTACTCATTTTTCAGGTCTTTGTTGAGATGATGACGAAGAAAAATCAATGCCTTTGCCTTCTGGGCAGAGGTGCTCTGAGAAGCTGGAGCAATAGTGTTGCTTAAATCACAAGAATTCAGGTAGATTTCAACATCTAAAGCCCAAGTCAAGTAATTGCTGCCATCAACGGCAAGCTCAGCAAATTCCCTTTTGATGATGTCAGACATTGTTCAAAAATGCTATAATTATCAAAAGAAGATATATCAATCCACCAAATTTATAAAATATTGCACTATACAAAGTGTGCATACAAACATAAGTGAATAAACAAATCATTAGTTACAATGCATGCCGCTTCATTTTTGCTAAAGCCGAATATTCATTCACTTTACAGAATTTACTATAGAGTTCAAAAAGCTTGCTGTGATTGTGCATAAGATTGTGTAACGTACTCGTTTAAATAAAGCTACATCATACTAAGAAAGAAGTAAACAATAACAGATTTAAGACAAGGTACAATGTCATATTTTAAGTCTAAGGTTCCTCAAGACATGATTTTTCTTAGTAAAATAAACATAATCAACATGCTATACCATTTTATTCGGTAAGACATTGGATATTAAATGATAAAGATGAAATGCTTACACTTCTACCCACAAAAATGATTGCTGATGAACGTTCAGCTTAAGGTTCCTTCTTGAATCTACTTATGTCATATAAGTGAAAAGCAATAATATAAAATAGAAATTTTTGTTGAAGTGAAAAGAAAAAAATTAATTTAAGAATGTATATCAAGTAAACCAACCAATCTCCAGTGATTAATATGCAATATCATGACCATCAAGTGTGGAATGTGATTCAGAATATAAGTATCATGTACTGCACTGTCCAGGAAAACAAGAATAAAAGGCCAAAATGAATTAATTTCATAAAAGCATAATTTAAAAAAAATGGAGATCATGACACTGGGAGCTTTTATAGCAATGGAAATCATTGCTCCACTCTTGAAGGTTTAGACATCATGTCTCTCAAGTTATACTATATTTGTAAACAATTAAATAACCGAATTACCAAAAAATTAATATTGTGTATCTCTGTTCCATACATTTTTACAATCATTGTAGTATATTATCCATATAACAGTCTTCCATTTCACCTTGTTGTAATATGAAATTTAAGTGAATTTGGTATACTATCATATTGATTAAAGATACTAAAGTTTTCAAAATACATCATACTACAGATTTCAACATCAAATAAATATAGTCAATATATCATCATCACATGGTTCCAAAGTAAATTGCATAACATACTGTTATAGAGGCATAATCGATAACGAAAACATGAAACTTTGTAAATAGACAAAGGTCAAATGTATTATTACCTTGCAGAAGATATATATTGAAAAATCTATTACCACGAACCGATGATCACGAACCAGCTAGAGCCACTCGTGCTGATAACATGTTGTAATATACTAAAGAAATGAAACGAAAAATGGACAAGAGACAAGAGAATAAGATAAATTGTAATTTTTATTTCCATCTCCTTTTTTTCATACATCCACCAATTTATAGATACATTGTGGAAAACAAAAAGACATTGGACTAATGAAAAGTCACCAATAAATATTCCACATTAATAAAGTAATGTCCACATTCATTTTGTCTTTTAGGTTTCCACAAAATGACTTTTGGATTTCAACAGAATTAATCTTTAGCTTATAATTTTTTTTAAAATTCTATCAAGCATTAGGAACAAACGCTATATTTTCTTTTGCGTTGTTTTACCCCCACTTTTAACCAATTATTTTATCTTATTAACTTTATTTATTCATCTTCTTTTTATAACACTATTTTTAAATATTTTTTACTTTTGAAACACTATATTTTGCCAAGTTAAACTCGGTTTTATGTTGATCCAAATGACATGATAAGTCAAACTGGCTTTGGATTACCTTTATTTTATGTCAATTCAATTATCAACATGAAAATTTAAATTGGTTGTACCTCATTAAAATTGGTTGTACCTCATTAAAATGAACATAAAAGAAAAAATAATCATAATATTAAAATCTAGAGATATAAGTGAGCAAAAATCATTGTAAGTGGAACCGTGGAATAAATTTTAGTAAGGAAATAAACAAAAAAACGTAACCATGATATTTAATCACGGCATAAAACCTAGCCTAGCATTTATAAAAGAGGAAATAGGTGTCAAATCTTTTGATTTCTCATGTTGTCCCTCTCAATATTTATAATTCTTAAGTCTCATAGTTTACAATTTTTAATTTTTATTATTATTAAGAAGAAATGATTCGTGCATAAAGATGTATTTAATTACTTACAACTTTGTGCGTTCAATTGTGCATATCCAGTAGTTTTTGGGTGGGTTGATTAAATAGTGGAGGCCTTGCACGTTATTATATTCTGATCTGATGATCTGATGAATAAATAAAGACATTTTTAACTTAATATGCAATTAATTGGTAAGTTTGTCCAATCTATATTCTATATCTAAAATTTCTTCCCCTTGAAAACACCACATGACATCTCTTCTTCTTGAAAAAGTCACATGGCAAGCCTCTTTCGCCACGTGTCAATCTCTAAAGAATTCATAATTTCGGTTCCCAACATTATTCATTATTTTGAAAATAACATATCATAATTTCGATCGGTTCCCAACATTATTCATTATTTTAACAATAATAATATTTTGTATCTTCAGCAACCTTCCATCTTCTGCTTCAATTTCCTATGACATGCATTCATTTTGGCTTCTCAAGTTTAAATCTATATTCTATATCTAAAATCTCTTCCCCTTGAAAACGCCACATGACATCTCTTCCTCTTGAAAAAGACACATGGAAAGCCTCTTCTGCCACGTGTCAATCTCTAAAGAATTCATAATTTCGGTTAGCAATATTATTCATTATTTTAAAAATAATAATATTTTGTATCTTCAACAACCTTCCATCTTCTGCTTCAATTTCCTATGACTTGCATTCATTTTGGCTTCTCAAGTTTAAATTTCTCATTTAATATCTTCCCTCCTCATCCCAAATTCAAATCTTTGATCTTTTATTACTTTCTGGATCTTTCCCCCCCTTCCACCTTATTATTATTATTATAGACTTTTTCTCTCTCTTACCTCCTTTATTTGGAATTCGGATTGGAATTTGTTGAAGATGATGAAGAAGGGGAGCAAGGTTTTGATGATGGATTCAGAGGAAGCGAGGGCTCGGTTCAAGCATCAGGTCCTTTTGCATGATTATGATGAACATGCACCGATGACCATAATTGGGCTAAGGTATGTGCTAGGCTTCTTGGTCAGATACCTGACTTGAGAAGTGGTGCGATGAAGCTATCGTGGCTTTGTTAGACATTTCAGGGAGATATACCGACAGATACATCTATCAAGTCGCTTCAGTATCATGCTCGTGCATACACATTGCACATGATAGGGTGCACACTATTTCTTGATGCGAGCAAGACCGTTGTACATGCACGATGGCTGCCACTGCTAGAGAATTTTGATGTATGCGGCGCACTATCATGGGTCACTACGGTGTTGGCATACTTATATAGAGAATTGGATAGGGTATCCTTGATGCAAAATAAAGAATTCAAAGGATGTTGCACATTGATACATATTTGGTCATGAAAGTGCATTCATATTGGACGACCTACTTTGCTTGTGCACCGTGACCTAGAGGGCCAGTTTTCTTTGGTATACATGTATAATTATCCACATAATTTTATTCATATTGAATTTATACTCATATATTCTTTATGCCAAATAGGTATAACGTGCGGTACGCTAAGTATAAATCATCGACGCAACATTGTGAATTTTATCGCAATGAGCTTGATGGCCTCCAACACGAACATGTAAATATAAACCTCAAGTCGTTATGAATATTATAGTTTTTTTGTTGATACTGATAAATGTTTTATCTTATTTCAGTTCAAGTGGAGACCATATTCACCATCGGAGCTCGATATGCATACTCTTGCACCTATATGTTGAGATAGTCTCGACTTGTGAAGAGCCAGAGTTCCATTGATTTGTTGGGAGATTATGGAGATGCATGTCCCCGACCGTGTGCTACGGCAATTTTTGCTCTCTCAGCATGTGTCGGATCCTGTGGAGCAGATCGATTGTAAGCGACGACCTACATCGCATTATACGGACCGGTCCGTACTCCGGGCGGCCTACATAGACAGGTGGATTCATAGGTGGGATTGCATACAAGATACGAGAGACATAGCTGCTGACTATACCGTGTATATGCGTTGGTATTGGGATGTCACATATAGATGGATCATGCGTGATCCACAGCCATCAGCTGGACACCTGCCACGCCCACTGACAGATAGTTACATTCCTAGTGGGATGATCAAGAGAGATTATGTAAGTTTCTAAGCTAAATTAAAAATGTAATTTTTAATTAAGATGTTATTTGCTAAATTGTTTATATATTGTTTAACTCACAGGTCCGTGCTTTTGATAACATTGAAGCTGGGATTGATGAGCACATGCCTGAGATTCAGGATCCAGTGGCGTTAGGGGTCTTCAACAAGATCAAGCAGATAATAGCATAAGTGTTTCATAAGACTCATGTCGACGAGTTTGCAGGCCGTGAGGATAGGTCACGATCATTTGGGCAAATGTACACGTAACGACGTAGGCCACGTGACGATGACGATGGAGCCGACACTTCGCATGCTGATGGAGCCGGTACTTCTCAGCCTCATACACAACCTGACGATGACGATGGAGCCGACACTTCGCATGCTGATGGAGCCGGTACTTCTCAGCCTCATACACAACCAAATACTCAGATAATCGAGGCTTATCAGTTGGAACGCTGGAGGCGGGGAAGAGCGAGGGGAAGGCGGGAGAGAGGGAGGGGAAGGAGAAGAGGAATTTTGGGTTGTATGTGATATTATTTTGTTGAAATTTATAACTTTTATGATTTTTCAAATACTGTACTTTTGTGGATCAATTATTGTTTATATGATCTCCGTGAGTATTCTTTGATTCGTGTTTAATTCATTGCTGAATTTTAAGAATATTATTATAATTCAGTGTCTATGAGATCGATTATTGTTCACATGTGTATTTTCGTGATTGTTGTTTGATTCAGTATATATTGTTTGATTCATGTAAATCTATTGATTCATGGCAAAAATTTCATATATATTTTGGATTGTATGTGTAGCTTTCGTAATTACGTTCCGTATATAAAAAACAAGCATAGGCTGTGCATGTTTTTTAAAACCTGCAGCTTCACGGGACTTCAAGTCCCGTGAAGTTGCAGTTCTCATTTTCCAGAGCCGCGATTCTCTGGAGAATGAGCTAAAATAACTTCACGAGACTTGAAATCCTGTGAAGATTTTTTGAACTTTCAAACTTCACGGGACTTCAAGTCCCGTGAAGTTTAGCACCTTATCAAAATAGCTGCTAAACTTCACGGGACTTCAGCGCTGAGGCTGAAACCATGTCGGTTTTTGAAAATAAATGTGAAATGGGTTGGATTTTGGGATTAAATGTCTAAATAAGACGATTTTGAAAAGAACAATTTTTCAAAACAGTCCTTTTTAAATTTTTATTTTTCAAAATCGACCCTGTTTTTTTTATTTATTAAAACCGATCCGTTTTTTTGATTAGCAGCCTAATCACATTCCTAAATAGTCGGGGTTGCCAACCCCGACTATTTAGGACTTAAATTTGTATGGTTTAAGGCTTCTAATTAGGGTTTAACACCCTCTTAAATAGTCGGGGTTGACAACCCCGACTATTTAGGAATGTGATTAGGTTGCTAATAAAAAAACGGGTCGGTTTTGGTAAATAAAAAAAAACAGGGTCGATTTTGAATTTTTTTTTTAAAAGGGGCTGTTTTGAAAATTTGTTCTTTTGAAAATTTATCCATTTAGAAATGCAGATAATCAGGGTGGTACGGGCCTAATTTGAGCGACAGCCCATCATCCGCCGTCACTTGATTCTTTCTTCTTCCTCCCTCTTTCTTTCTCTTCGACTGAAACCTCAATCGAGATCCAATCCCAAAATCCCCAGAACCCTAACCCTAATTCCACCAAATGTTCTCCCAATTCGGATCAACAGCAGAGAGCTTCAGCAAAGCTTCATCCCTCGTCCTCAGGATCGGCACCGATGCCCACCTCTACGACGATCCCGATGACGTCAACATCGCCCCGCTCCTCGACAGCAGGTTCGACACAGAGAAGGTCGAGGCCCTGAAGCGCCTCCTTGCTTTGATCGCCCAGGGCGCTGACGTGTCCAACTTCTTCCCTCAGGTGCGAATCTTGATGCAGAAGCTTAAGACTTGAATTGCTGCGGATTTTGTTGATTTTTGTTTGATTGCAGGTTGTGAAGAATGTGGCGTCTCAGTCGTTGGAAGTGAAGAAGCTCGTTTACCTGTATCTGCTTCATTATGCTGAGAAGTAAGCATCGTGCACTCTGTTCTGCAGTGAGATTTTCATGTTTGTACGCCTTTGATATTGATGTTTAGCGAATTTCGTTCAATTCAGTATTATATTATTTAATCTAGCTTAATTCAGTTCCCAAAGCTTGTGTTTAGAGGTCAAGATCTTGATACTGATAAGAAATTGGAGGTTACGGTCTAAAGTGTTCGTTCTCACAGAGAAGAAGAGAATGAGATATCTTTGAGGGGGCTCCGGTAATGGGTAAGGGGCTTGATTCTTCTTTTGTTTTCGTTGTGTTTTTTCAAGGAGATTACTCCTTTATTTATAGTCCATCATCTCCGTGCCCCTCAAACCGCCTCTGAGAGAAAATCTCTCAACAAACCCCAATTCACGTTTTCCATGATTCTTTCTACTGAGAAACCGTGGTTGATTTGGTCATCCATGACCGAGTCAAGCTAAAATCTCCCACTTGACCAAATCAACCAAGTGATATGCCTCCCACCATCCGTGAGATTAGATGTTTTTCTTATAATTACTCCTACTATTCATAGAGAGTAATTCTTATTTCATTATTCATGAAATTTTACTCGGACTTATTTGTTCCTAAGTCTCATCAAACTTACATGTTTGATAAAAGATTCTGCTGATATTCTTTTTGTTAAAAGATCAGCAATCATATCTGTAGTTGGGATATAAGTCACTTTAACTTCTCCTTTTTTATAATATCTCGAATATAGTGATACTGGATCTAAATATGTTTTTTTTGAGCTATTCGCGCCACTATTGATTAAGCTAATTGCTGCTTGATCATCACAATAAATATCAATAGGTCTTTCTAACAAATTGAGATAAGATCAATCAAAAACCGTCTTATCCAGACAGCATATGTAGTTGTCATACTGCAAGCTATATATTCAGCTTCTTGCGTATATCTAGCCACACCCTTGTTTCTTGCTATTCCAAAAAACAACTCCTCCTTCAAAGATGAATACGTGTCGCGAAGTGAACTTTCAATCTTTATCACCTCCGAAATCAGCATCGGAATAACCGAGGAGTTCAAGCGAATCAGCTTGATAAACTAAGGAATAACCGAGGAGTTCAAGCGAATCAGCTTGATAAACTAATCTATGAGTCAATGTACCTTTGATATACTTCATAATCCTTTTAAAAGCGAATCAGCTTGATAAACTAATCTATGAGTCAATGTACCTTTGATATACTTCATAATCCTTTTAATAACTTCCTAATGTGCTGGTCCTGGATTAGTTTGATATCGACTAACTAGACTCACAACATAAGTTATATCAGGTATGGTGCACAACATTACATACATCAAGCTTCTAATTGCTTGAGCATAAGGAACATCTAATGACTTCTGCCCCTTTTTAAGGCTTTGCTCTTTACATAATTTCTTTCCCATAACCAATGTAATTGGCGCCGGATTGGAATTATCCATTCCAATCCTTTTAAGAACTGATCTTAAATATTTTTCTTGGTTTAAACTCAACATTCTAGACTTTCTATCTTGAATTATTTGAATTCCAAGAATATATGATGCATATCCCATGTCTTTCATCTCAAATTTTTCGCTGAGATCTGCCTTGATTTTAACATTTCTATGTCATTTACAGCGAGCAATATATCATCCACATATAATGATAATATAATAAATTTGCTCCCACTTTTCAAGACATACACATTATCTAATTTGAATAAAACCAAGTTTAGTAACTGCATCATGAAATTTGAGATACCATTGTCTAGAAGATTGTTTTAAACCATATAGAGATTTTATTAATTTGTAAACTTTATGTTCCTGTTCTTTCACCTGAAAATTTTTAGGTTGTTGCATATATATTGCTTCCTTCAACTTTCCGTTAAGGAATACAATTTTAACATCCATTTGGAATAACTCTAAATCAAGATATGCAACAATAGCCAAAATAATTTTAATAGATGCAAATTTAGCTACAGAAGAATACGTCACCTGAAAATCTATTCCTGCCTTCTGATTATAACTCTTTGCAACTAATCGTGCTTTGAATTTATCAATAGATCCATCAACACGATACTTTTTTAGCACTTATTTGCATCCTATGGTTTTTCTATTTTCTGGTAGATCACATAACTCCCGTACCTTATTTTTTTCTATAGATACAAGTTCTTCTCATAGATTCTAATCATAAAGCTAATTCATACAATTTCATCGCATCAGAAAAGGTTAAGGGATCTTGTTCTTCTATAGTTATATCTACCGAAAAACAGGATGACTCACATGAATACAAATAGTAATCATCCATCCATGATGGTTGTGTTCTTGGCCTTTTGTTGCTTACAACCGGTTGATGAAGAACATTATTTTTCATAAGTATTTCATTATTTTTAAGGTTAAGTTCATTCACAATATCAAGATCATTAGTGGAAACAACATTGTAATAATCATCATCTATTACAGTTAGAGGTTCTGTTTCCTCTCGAACTTGTTTCTCTTTCTCTAGATTCTCTAGAAATGTAGCATCTCTGTTTTTAATGACTCTATTTTCTTTATTATAGAACTTATAACCTTTTGACTTTTCTGAATACCTTATGAATCTACACTTTATTATTTTAAAATTTAACTTATCTCTAAGTTGACATGGAATGAGAACATGGGCTATAGATCTCCACTTTCTGAGATGACTCAAATTAGGTTTCCCCCCATTCCATAATTCATAAGGTGTAGATACCACTGACTTGATAGAAATTCTATTTAAAATGTACTTTACAGTTAACACTTAACAATGCTTCTCCCCAAAAATTTTTAGAGAGACCAGAATAAGACAACATGTATCTAACTACATTCAACAATATTCTGTTCTTTCTTTCAGCAATACCATTCTGTTGTGGCGTATACGACATTGTTGTATGCTTTTTAATTCCATGCTGAATACAATAACTCAAATTCTTTAGAATTATATTCTTCACCTCTATCAGTTATCAAAATTTTTATTTTCAATCCAAGTTGGTTTTCAACTTGTTTTATATCTCTTAAAGCAGTCAAAAGCTTCTAATTTTCTAGATATAAGATAGACGTGTGTAAACTTGGAATAATCATCTATAAAAGTAATAAAATATTCTTTATTGCTATGAGTTTTGACACTTAGGGGATCATAAATATCCGAGTGTATCAATCCTAAAAGTTTATTGGCTCTTTGTCCGCCAACAAAAAGTTTTCTAGTTATTTTACCAGTTAAACAATGTTCACATGGTGGTAATTAAACATTAGATAGTGCATGAAGCAAGTTCATTCTGATAAATTTTTTTATTTTTGAAATACTAGCATGTCCTAGTCTAGAATGATACAATCCAGACTCAGAAATATAACAGGACAAGTAGTTTAAATTCAAAATTTCATTATCAAAATTATTACAAACTACTAAAAAAATGCATAAATTATGCTCGGGCACATATTTTCCCATAGCATACACTTTATTATTCTTGTCTATAGAAGCCATGTTATTATAAAACCTAACTTCCAGTCCTTTCTTCATCAAACTGGGAACAAAGATCAGATTGCGTCAGACTCCTGTCACATAGAACACATCTTTGAGGACAAGAATGTTGTCCCCAAGATCCAATTATATGAACCAATACCTTCTACATCGAGATACGTATTATTTCCCATATAGATTCTCTGTTCTCCTTTCTTCAGCTCAGTGAATTCTAGACTCCATTCTTGTCCTTTGCGATATGTCTAGTCGCACCGGAGTCGATCTACCAACCATTGATATCCGTCATCATAGCATTACATTCCGTCACACAGACGAATTCTCTTTTGCTAGTACTCTCTTGTTCTGAATGCTTATAGCCTCTCTTATTCTCCTGCTTTTTACCTTGTGGACAATTGGGCTTAAAATATCCGAACTTTCCACAATCGTAGCAGGCTTCGCGGGGTATTTTTTTCTCTTGAATTGCTGCGATTTTAGTCCTCGCGGTTGTGGTTTACTAGGACTAGGGTTTTTATAGCCTCTAGTATTATGCCTTTGGCGGATATAATTCAGCTCTTACCGCACCATATTCAGTTCTGGTTCTTTCCTACTGACTATTAAGTCATGTTCTATCGCTAGGTGCATAGGAAAATCAGTGATAGACTTAATGGTAGGGTTCATTCTCAATGTGGTGGCAGTCATAACAAGAGAAGGGGGTAAACTGTTCAAAATGGTTGCTACTTGCATTCTTTCTGGGATTTCGGTCCCAGCAGTGGATAAGTCCTTAGCCATGACAATCATTTTATTTATATGCTCTATGATATTGTCTCCCTCTTACATACGACAAGAATTATACTTATGCAAGAGTAGTTGAATGTTAACTTCAGAAGCATTATCATATTTTTCTTTTATTGCATTCAACATGTCCATGAAAGTTTTATAAGTTTTAAAAATTTTGATTAAGTTATCTTCCATGAACATGAGCATAAGGTTTTTTTTCTTTTTATCTTTCGTCTTTCATTGTTCAAACCTTTTTTTTTTCTTCAGGTGTTGATTTATCAGTAATGGTTGGAACAGTGGTTTCGATTACATCATCAATGTTATCGTGAATAAGAGCATATCTTATTTTTCTATGCCACATATCATAATTACTGTCATTAAATTTGTTAATTTTTTCTAGTTCTGATAGAACGAGTTTACTAGCCATTTGGTAAAGAACTAAAACTAAATTCAATTTTAAATATGTATAATGTTGATATTTTGACAATTATACTAAAATGTAGTAAAGTTAGATAAATAAATAAATAAAAATGAACCTGATTTTTATGAGTTGAGAAATGAAGCTCCAATTGAAGCAAAGTCGTCACCTAGAGATGTTGACTGAAGAATCTTTTGTCGAAGTTTCAGCGTCGTTTCTAACTGGATTTGGAGAAGATCAACTTGGAACAGCTGAACCAGCAAATAGCACTGGTCACCCAAAACCTAACTAGAAGGCCCTGACTCAAATAGAAAAAAAGCAAACAACACTTATCCTAGATATTCCCAAGCCCAAAAAGAAAAGCCCAAGTCCTACTTCTTCACAGCCCACTTCTCCCCACTAAGTACTTATTTCACAGCCCAAATTTTTTTATTACAGCCCCGCTCTACACTTCCTCTATTATTCCCTCTTCTCCCCAAAAACCCTCTGTGGAAACCCTAACTCCAAAATAATGGCCGTCATCGTCGATGATCAACCGAAGCAGCAAAGTCGTCGATAGAGTGGAGTAGCAAGGGTCGTCGGTAGCCAAGCTCGTCGTCGTCGTCGATCAACTGAAGTAGCAAGGATCACAGAGTCGTCGAGGTCAGATCCGCCCAATCGTTGTTATGGCTAAGAGATCTGATCGAAGTCGTCGCGGCTCAGAGATCGATGGCGGCCGTCAAGCGATCTCTGATACCAATGTTCGTTCATAGAGAAGAAGAGAATGGGAATATCTTTGAGGGGGGTTCCGGTAATGGGTAAGGGGCTTGATTCTTCTTTTGTTTTCGTTGTGTTTTCTCAAGGAGATTACTCCTCTATTTATAGACCGAAATCCCATCATCTCCACCCCCTCAAACTGCTTTGAGAGAAAATCTCTCAATAAACCCCAATTCACGTTCTCCACGATTCTCTCTACTGAGAAATCGTGGTTGATTTGGTCATCCATGACCGAGTCAAGCTAACATAAAGTTCTCAATGTAAATGAACATCTTAGTTAGCCTCATTGGCAACAATAGCATGACTTTTGAGGACCAAAGTGTGAATTCTATGCCCACTTGCATAAACTATGAAATGCATGAAAAATAATAATGTAAACATCATTTGACAATTGTACTGTATGTGCAAGAAAATTTCATTTAGGTGCGACGATGGCGGGGTTTTTCCTTTTGGAAAAAATCTCAATAAAATATCTTCGTACCGTATTGGGGTTTACATTTATTAGATAGCCATGTCGTATCTATTAACTGGCTAGGGGTGCAGTTGCAACCTTAACATTGCGAATTAGCATTTATTGTCATGATTACATCTACTCCCCCCACCCTACGTATAAAATTTTAAAGTGCAACGAAAAGCCCAAAGCTATCTCAAAAGTAAAAACACCGTAAATACCAAAGAAATTAGTCCATTGGAAAGTAAAGTCCATTTGTATTTCCAACAATAAAGTGTACTATAAGTACATTCCCATCAAATACTATTTTTTATTTTTAGATAAATATATACTTCCCCCAAGAAAAATTTTCTAGATCCGCCACTGACGGTAAGTATTAATATAATAGTTGGGGGCTGATAGTTGCTATTACAGATATAGAAGGCGGTTTGATGCAATTTACCCTTTTTCCCAAATAAAAATTTAGTGATCTAGCGGAGATTTCAATCCAACCTAAATTTGTAGGTGTAACCAGCGAAATAGGTACATATATAGTTTGAAAATTCCCAAACAAATTAATGGTTTCCGATCGAGATCGAGATCGAGAGAGGGGTGGGAGGGGGAGAGAGGGGGTATCATTTTCTTTTGGAGGTAGACATTTTCTTTTGGCACGACTAATATTTGTTGAAGTTGGGTTATTGGAGTTCTTTGGCTGGGCTAAGATTTGTTGAAGTCAGGTTATTGGAGTTCTTTTTTGTGTGGGCGTGTTTTGATGGGAGAACAGAGCTCGGTAAGATTTGTTGAAGTTGAGTTATTGGAGCTCCTTTTGGTGTGGACATAATTTGATGGGAGAAGAGGGTAATCATTATACTTTTTTGGTGTTCCTCTTAGGATTTCACTTGGACAACAACAACCTATAGATTAAAAAAAAAATCAATGAAGAAGCATCTCACTTGGAATTTTTTTTATCATAGTGTGGGGCTGTGTTTTGATGGAGGAAAAGAGCAATGATGATTGATGATTATATAGTTGGAGAAGAAGAAAATTTGATATTGGCTAATTGCACTTAAATACCCTATAGTTTCTCGTGCTTCGCACTGATATACCCTCACTTGTTCTCGGTAACAACTATACACTCTAAAGTTGTTAAGACTTGCACTTATATACCCTTGCTTGTTTTTGCAGCATTGACGTACCGTATAGTTTTTACAACTCGCACTTAAATATCCTGAAGTTATGAAAAACAAGAATTTCCCCCCAAAGATTCTAATGCAACCGTCATATGCTAACATTAGAACTTTTTGAACACTTTATTTTTGCAAAATTTACTGTTAAAAGATTATAATTCTATATATGTTAAACATACCCTAATTATATTTTAAAATAGGATTTGGATATGCTTAATAGTAAATTTAACAAATATCAAGAGTTAAAAAATTATCTCAGATTAGCACGTGAGTGTCCCATGAGAATTTTTAACAAAGAAATTCTCCCGTATGCATAAATGGGAGTATTTAATTGCATGTTTTAAAAACTTTAGAGTATGTAAGTGTAAATTTTAAAAACTTTTGGGATATATAAGTTTATCAAAAACAAGTAAAGTGAGGATATATAAGTGCAAGTTTTAACAACTTTAAGATATATACGCGTGACTGCAGAAAACATGCAAAGTAGTGGAAACTATAAGGTATTTAAGTGCAACTAAGCCGACAATAAAAGCCTTGAGAGAGAACATTATATAAGACACCTTTTCTCACTATGATGCGATCTCCAAAATAATACGAAATGTGGGACAAGCAATCACAAAATGAAAGGATTACGTATCTGAGCTAATTAAAGCCAAGGGATTAAAAGATGCTATTCTACTATAACTACTAATCATAGAGTAGCCATCACATGTCTATAAAAAGAACCACTAGGACGCATCAAAGCTAAACCTATAGAGTATATTAATTACACGTACGACTGCATCTTTTGTCTTCATCCAAACCTAACAAACTATTTCAAGTATGAACAAGAGCACTACAATCAATCTTCATCCAAATAGAGCCATGCCTTAATTGAGTATAGAAATAATAAACATGAGCTTGATATTGAATAATGTCAACAATTGAATGTATCTTATGTGAGAAAATACTATATTGAAATCAAGAGATGGACCACTAACTACTTTAAGGTCAAATGAGAATTAGTCCATACCAAGACCAAAATATGAGCATTGAACATCTATATCTCTTTTCTCAAAGGACATCGTTCCTTACCTATTTAAGATTGGATGACGAGGATTGTTGCTTGTACGCTACATCAATAAATTCATATTGCACCACAGAACCAATGAAAACAATGGGCTAAGAATTATAGTGGTTTTTTTGTAAAAGTTGGTAGAAGTTGTCCTTGACTGCTAACATTGCATAAAAATTATTGAAGTTTTCATGTCATAATCTGCGAGCATTGCTTGAAAAATGATTCTAATTAACTATATCAATCTACTAATGATTGGACCCACTTTCTTTTAGGATTTCGATGCATTTGCAGTCTATGAAGTTTATATACTTATATCTCTTCTAATCATTACTTTCTCGATGTATTAAAAGCAACTAGTGATATTATAATTGTAAATTGCACAAAACTGACCTATCGTTTCACTTACTTTCACTTTAATGATCTTGTAAAACTTTTCACTTAAATAACTTAAAGTTCACAAAAAAATTAATTAAATGTTCTAAAATTTAAAACATTAATATTATGTTAGAAGATGTTGGGAATATTCCCATGTGAGGGTCATGTGACACCATGAAGTCATTTAGTACCCTTGATATGTCATTAATTTACACCCAACTGTCCTTATGTTATATTCTTCCTCTTTCTTCCCAAATTAGACCTAAAGCTAAAAATTTTATATTGTCTCTCCTTAATTCAATGTAGGAAAACATGAAGACAAGCTCAATATGTCCAAGCTCAACATCAAGTGTGAGAGGGAGAGGGGGATAATGAGGGGGGCAATGATTTGAGACTTGCCTTCGTGATGAAACCCTAGCCCGAAATTCTAGGCAAATTGCACAAATTCACCTTTTTCTAGTTTTAATTGAGTCAATGTGCTTCCCAAATTAACATCTCAAGTTCTAGAGCTCTTTACGACATGGTAACTCTGGAGAAGATGAGGAATTACGCCTTGTTTAGTACGTGGGAATGAGTGGAATGGAACACAATTCCAACTTCTCTTTCATGCTTACCAAACATGATGTGTTTTTAGATGCTAGAAATGTCATTCCTACTCCTCATCAATTCACACGTAATGTGGGAATTGCTATTCTTAATGAGTTATCGAGGAATTGATATTCCCACTTAAGTGAGAATGAAAATAAAAAAATAAATTTCTGGTATACTCTTCTTAAAGGTATTTCCACTTAATTCTCTAATTGCACCCAAACATGAGAATGAGAATGGACATTCTATTTCCTCATTAATTCAATTCCGCCTTCATTCCATTCTTAGTTGACTCTATTCTCGCGTACCAAACAAAGTGTTAGGATTTTTACCATTGACTAAACTGCAAGTAACCTCATTTATACATTCAGAGCATGGGAGGATTTTCGTCTTTGTGAGAAATATACAACGGTGTTAGTATTTTTTAACAAAAAATACTATAGGTCATTTAATTGCAATGTTTTACAAGTGGGGTCATTTAAGTGAAAAAATGGGAAATAATAAGCCATTTTAGTGCAATTAACCCTATAATAATTAACTTTAGTTTTTATGCTAATTTTATATTGCTATTAGAATAATAAGATGAATCAACTTCGTTCATATGATTCTACTTTAACGATTCAAGAGAAAGGATCCTATGTTTTAAATCCAGTAGCATATTATTAGTAAAAGACCTTTTTGATTTTCGGCATAAATTCAAACACGCAATATCTTAATTAATTTTATAAATCACTAAGTACCCTAGCAAGACTATAAATTTTATTAACATCAAAGTGTAAAATGACATCCCTAGGTCTAATTAGCATCATTTATCGTAATCAACAAATTGGGAGATTAGTATTTATGTACAATTACTATGGACGAGATAGTGGAAGGAAAACCAATAATGGAGCTGCACCCAATAATGTTGTTCAATATTAGATTAAATGTAGCTGCTACACTTACACATTTTAAGGCCACAAGACCATAAAAGAGGCTAAATATTAGAAAAGCCCTTATTAACTTTCACCTGATAGTGCCTCATAACTTTCAAAATATCAGAAGCCCCCCCTCTAAGTTTAGGCGTTATCATAAAATCCCTTTTAGCTTTAAGGTTTCATTAGAAAATCCCCCAAACAATGTTAAACACAAATTTTCACATGGGTGGGTAAAATTACGCAGGAAGATATTTTTTCCAATGAAAATTGTGCTACATATTTTTAGTTGAATTTTCTAAGAAAATTGTAAATTTAATGCCGTTTTTTTATAACACTTAAACTTGAAGGGGGGTTTTCTAATATCTTGAAAGTAATGAGGAGTTACCTGATAATCGCACAAAGTTTTCTTTTGTTGCCGGCAAGGTAGGGGAGGGTGTTTCTGATATTTAGCTAAAAAACAGTAAACTCCTTTTGGAGGGTTTTGCACATAACCCTTTCCACTTTGTTTATTTCATTGAAACCCCTTTAACTTGTCTCACTTATCCCCTGCAAATTAACACTGAATTTTTAGGACTTGTTTGTTTTCATGCATTTGGTGAATTATGCATTAAAAATAGGACCCACAAGTTTAAAATCATAGATTATTTTATCAAATACATTGCTTGTTTGATATTTTTCATGCCACAAATTTGGGGTTGCCACGTAGGATAGATGCATCTAATATAATTCCCTAAAATTATGTCGATTTTGCCCGAATTTGTCATTTTACTTGCGCATTCTCAACAAAACTCATGTGCAACCAAACAAAGTTTGTTTGGACTTTATTTCTCATGCAAATACCCTTTATTCCTTTAATTCTTATTGAAAACAAACAAGCTTTTGAATATAGATTTTTCTAAATCCTTTACCTCCATTAACCAAACTACCCCTTAATAGGTCACGTGAAAGTACAAAAACAGTACTATTATGTGTAGCTCAATATACTGTTATGTGTGACTCAAGACATAGACTTGACCCTGAACTCGGTGCGTCTTTAGCTTTGTCATGTTTCGGCCGAGATCTACAGTCCTTGGTTGCATAGGATATCTAATTGTATAGTGTGAAGTTAAGGACAATGTAATGGATTGAATTTCTAATTGAATTGGTTATCCAACTTGTGCTAGAATTAGTTACTAGCAAACTCTAAGCATTAGCATCTATATGGAAACTCTTTGATTAGGCAACAAACTTGAACTCAACAAGAGGCAATAGCAAGCATAATTCTGTAGACTACAACGCCAAGAGAAGAATAAAGAGTTTTTGTTGGGAAATAGCCTTGTATTTCAGGAAATTCTAGTTGGACTTGGATTGAAGATTGAATTTGATTGGAAAAAATCAATTATAATTGGAATTAAATTCTGACTGGAATAGGATTATAGTTGATAATCCAAGTCAAAGAACGAGCTCTCCATGATATCAAGAGAGAGAAGCTCTTTAAATACTCCTTGAGAGGTTCATTGTAAATCAAGCCATAGAAAAGCCAAGGATAGTTGCATATTGTAAAAGAGAGGTAGAGAGAACTAACGAGAGAAATCTAGGATTTTGAGATATCATTTGGTGAGATAGGAAGAGTTTCTTGTGGAATCTTTAAAGATCACAGAACGATTATGTAATAAAAGAAGGCTCAAATCTCTCTCTCTGTGGACGTAGGCGGTTGCCGAACTACGTAAATCCCGTGTCTTTGTCTCTTGATCTATTTTCTGCAGTTATATTACTGTCCATTTGTTCGAACAAAATCTCTCAGGGTTTGCTATGTCGCTTGGTGATTGATTGGTCTACGAAAAAGGAGATCTAGTTGACGGTTTCAGTGACGCTTCCGCAGTCAACATTGGCTATTTCCCAACAGTTCTTTGTGAAAGGCTGTAATTTATTTGGCTCTCTATTTTGTTTTTTTCAAAAGGTTTTAGAGAGATTGTTTGAAAGGTTGTATTGGGTTCATTAGGGGTGTATTTGGAATTGGCAGGGTTCTAAAAAACGGTTTACTTGCCCGCATATGCGGGTGAGTATGCAGAATCGGCCCATTTCCGCTTGGAAATTGGCTGATTCGGTCAAATATGCAGCCAACCGCATAATTTCGACAAAAATGCATACTCACCCGCAGAAAAAGAGTATGCGGGCGAGTTTTAAACTGGGTATTAATGGGTTTCGGGTCCAAAAAACTGAACCCGCAAATATTTTAAACCCAATTTTGAAAACAAAACCCAAAGTGAACCCTTGCATAAGGTTTTTTCTCTCTGTCCGTCTCCCCGTTCCCCCCCTCTCTCTCTCTTTCTCGCCCGCATCTAATCGTCTCCCTCTCTCCCATCTTCGGCGACAGCAAGCGGCAACAGCAACAACACGTAGTAGCAGTAGCAGTAGGCGGCGGCGGAAGCAACATGTGGCAGCAACAGTGGATAATGGATGCATTGGATTGAGTGTTTAATTAGTTACTTAATTATTGATTAGTCAGTCACATGTTTATTTGCATTTTTATTAGTATATCTTCCATCTTTTATGAATTATATACATTATTATGTATGAAAAATAATAAATATATGTTAAAAAAATTAAAAACGCATAATTCCACATAATCCAATTAATCGATGCATAATCCGATTAATCATGACTCGCTCTCGAACCGCACGAATAATAAAATCGTGTTTTTGAACATTGGGAATTGGTGATTGAGAGATCTCCATATTGTATTCCTCACAATTTGATAGTAAAGTTATTCTCCTACTTCTCCTATGGATATAGGCTACAACCTAAACCATGTATATCTGTTTGTACTGTGACTGTGCTTTTCATACGATTGATATTTGTTTATCCACGAGATTTGTCATAATAAATTGGTATCAGATCAGCTATTGATAGTAAAGTTATTCTCCTACTTCGCCTAACATAGGCTACAACCCGAACCATGTATATCTGTTTGTATTGTGACTGTGCTTTTCATGCGATTGATATTTGTTTATCCACGGAATTTGTCATAATAAATTGGTATCAGATCAGCTATTGATGCCATGCTTTTGGGATTTTCTAGATGAATACATCTCTGTTCAAATCCATTTTGGCTTTTAGATTATTGTACTTTAGGATATTCATGGAACTTGGCCTAGATTTTACTTTGATCTTGATGTTCAGGTAACCTCTTGTAATTTGTATTATATGATCTAATATAGTTTAACTTAGCATCTTAAGCTTACATTCAAAGATTCAGATGTTGGGAGTCTCATTATTAGTTGTGAGATTTGAGGTTGCACATTAAATATCTTAATGAGTTTTGGAAAACACAACTTCCTAGGTTTTGTATTCCTAATTAGCTTCATTACAGCATCTAATATCCACCTTAGAGGACCAGAATTTGTATTCTCTACTCACTTATATTAGCTTATGAAATGATGTTGAAATGGCAATTAAACATCATTCTAACAGTTCTACATGAAAAATATTTTGTGTCAAGTACTGAGATTACATTCTTTTTATTTGGAAAAAGTTCCAACAAAATATACTTGATGCCATAGTGGGGTTACATGGGTTAGTTTTGTGCTGAGTACGACTACAATAGCAATGCCTTTATCCCAAACTTTTGGGATCAGCTAGATGAATCCACCTATGTTAATATTCATCTTCTCTTTTAAATTGTTGTAGTAGTTGGAAACAAATGAAATCAGCTTGGATCTTGTTTTGATACTCTTTTTCTTCTTTTTTGTTGTCGATGGGTCCAGGCGTCCTAATGAAGCTTTGCTTTCAATCAACTGTTTCCAAAAGGATCTATCAGACACAAACCCGTTAGTGCGTGCATATGCCTTGCGTGCTATGGCAGGCATCCGTTTACATGTAGTGGCTCCTCTTGTTCTAGCTGCCATTGGGAAGTGTGCCAGAGATCCATCTCCATATGTTAGAAAATGTGCTGCTCATGCACTTACCAAGTTAGATGACTTACACCTAGAAGAAAATACTTCTGCACTCGAGGAGGTTGGTTGGCATCCTTCCTTTATTGTCATATATATTTCTTTTTAAATAAATAATCGTTAACTAGACATATGATGTACAGCTTGTTGGATTCATGTTAAGTGACAATTCTCCCGCAGTTGTTGGAGCTGCTGCCATCGCCTTTAAATCTGTCTGTCCAAGCAATCTAGCACTGATAGGAAAAAACTTTAGAAAGTTGTGTGAGACCCTTCCAGATGTTGAAGAATGGGGTCAGATAGTCTTGATTGAAATTCTTTTACGATATGTTGTAGCTAAGCATGGATTAGTCAGAGAGTCCATTATGTGCAACTCTCAGCTTGAGAAGGATTCTGGTGATGTATCTCACATGTTTGAAAGTAATGATAACAGTACTGGTGGTTCTAGAGAGAGTGATGGGGGTGATGCCGAGTACAAGCTAAATCTGTTAATGTACAGATCCTATATTGATGGACATGAAGAGCTTTTATCAGAGTCTTGTAACATAAATGGTGACGATGGGCTGCTGAACTGCGGACAGACTTCTAGCCAAAATGATGATGTGAGGATTTTAGTGAGATGCACATCACCTCTTCTTTGGAGTCAGAATAGCGCGGTTGTACTCGCAGCTTCTGGGGTGCACTGGATTATGGCTGCAAGGGAGGAAGTCAGTAAGATTGTTAAGCCACTTCTGTTTGTTCTAAGGTCATCTCAGGCCTCAAGATATGTGGTAAGTTGCCTGTAGTATATGTTAATACTAAAGCATCATTGCAATTAGATTTAAGAATGTGGAGAACTTGATGTTTGTTCTACGAAATGATTGGTTTTAATAACTACTAAAATCCTACATATGAGCGACCTATTTATGAAATGGATTATAGTTATGTTTTTATGGCGGCTAGAATTCTTTGAATCATGTTATGTTTTTTTTTTTAATCTTTGGTTGAGGGACATGCGATGAATGACTGAATAAGCTAGTGGGTTTGACTCATGGTAAGTTGATCAATTTATGTATAGGACTAGAATATACTCAAACTTGTGGATTCCTTGCTATCCTAATTGTATAGTTTTTCATTTTTCCATGATACTTTTCCAAGATTTGAACAAATTTCAGATTAACAATGGCATAAAAATTTGTTAGACATGGGTTTCCAAAGACATTCAATCTTTGTATGTGTGTGTGACTCTCATACCATTTGAAAATACTGTGATCTTTTGTTATCTAACTGTTCCATTGTACTTTTATTAATTTGTTTAAGAAAGAGCAGGATTCATGTATTTGGGATGAAGCCTTTGTTGTTGTTTCAGTTAGTGGCTTAGCTATTAAAGGAAACGGTTTAGACTGACTAATTCTCCTTTGACTTGCTAGGTGCTTTGTAACATACAGATGTTCGCTAAGGCAATTCCTTCACTTTTTGCTCCTTATTTTGAAGATTTCTTCGTTTTTAGCTCTGATTCATATCAGATGAGAGCTTTAAAGCTTGATATACTATCTACCATTGTCACAGAAGTTTCTGTTCGGGCCATTTTTGATGAATTCCAGGTGCCTACTAGCTCCTTTATCTTGTTGTGCTGCTTTCTAATTTACGAGCAACTTTATATTTTAAGTTCCATGAGTTTTATGTTCACCAATATTATGCTATTGAGTAGCTTATTCAAAATTTTAAAGGATTTGTTGGAGGAAGTTGTTATTTACAGTTGTTCATTTTACTGCCTAGTTTATAACACAATCCTATTTGCTGCATCACTTATAAAAAAACAAAGTCATCAGATTGATTTTTCTGTAATGTAACGGAGAGAATTATATGCCTGACATTGAAATGCAAAAGGTCCACTAGCAGGTTATTAATATATCTTTGACTACTCTGATATTATGGAAGATCTAATGGCGAAATAAAAATAAAATATGAAAGTTATCATGTGTTATGCACTGAATTGCGATCTGTTGCATTGCCATTTGGTGAGAGTTTTATGCCTGACATGAAAATGCAAGCCACTAGCATGTTATAAATAATATTGCTCATCACACTGATATCGTGTAAGACTATGCATTAAACAGTAATTTGTTGCATTTTTAAGTTTGGTGAGACTTCATTTTAGTATAAAATGGTGCGAAAAAAGCCTCCTTGAATAACTCTACAAAGCCCTAAGAAATGCTAAAGAAAAAGAAGATACAGTGTATAATATCATAGGGATACTTTAAGCCTGCCAAATCGTTGTTTTCGAAATATCGGACATGCATCCATACCCTTACAAATCTCTAAGCCTTTTCTCACATCTAGATTGGTATAAACTGTTATATTATGCATCTTTTTGCGATATGTAATTGTCTTTAAATTGTTTACCATTGGTCGGTCTCTTTTGTATTGTGAATATACACACACACACACACACACGGCACACCCCCACAGACACATATATATATAACTATATATATTTATATATAATACTATAGTATATTAATATATACAATATATAGCAACACCACACACATCTACACAACCATCCACACACCAACATTAATAATATAATATATATATATATAAGTATATATATATATATATATAATATATATATTACTATAGATAGAGAAGAGAGAGATGAGAGAGCAGAGAGATGAGAGGAGATTGAGGGTTTCTCCCGCTGTCATTAGGAGGAGATTACCTCGTTGTCGCCTATGTGACATCGCCCACCATCCTCTAAAGTTAGGCAAAATCGCCACCATCACACACCTCTCTTACTTTAATGGTTGTTGGGATTGGTCACCATTAGGGGTCATGAGGATCCCATCTATGACAAGGTACCTATTAATCTAATATTACTTTTTTTTTATATATATTAATATTATATATACTATATATATGAGCAATTAATGGCTATCCTTACAAGAGGAGGATTCCTCCCTTGACAATGAGTGTGGAACAATCCCCACCATCTGATAAAATTTCTTTTTTATTTCTCTATCTTTCTACACATGGTGTGGAGACTGTGCGACTCATTAATCAAGGAGGCAAATTCCCGGCTCCTTCGTCAAAGTTTTTTTTAATTCTCTCTCTCTCTATTTTCTCTCTAGTATTTTTTTCTTTTATATATATTATATATACTATATATTATATATATATAGTATATAGTATATTTTTTCTATATATAATATATTATATTTATTATATATATAATATATGAGATATATTGGGTATGCTTGGTACCAAGCACCAATTTTGTGTTGGTAGTGATGTGTCACATCCCCCCCATCCACTCACTACCTGATTTAATTTGTTGCCCACATTTGAATGAGGTGGAGGGAGATTCGACACCGCTCATCAGCCAAGGCACAATTTTTTTCGTGCTTTTCGTTGTGTGGTACCAAGCATACCCATCTCTATCTCTCTCTCGTCTCTTAGTATATATATATATTATTATATATATACTATATATATATTAAATATATATATATATATATATATAATTATATGATATCTATTTTGTGTTCTTGTTCCTAGATTTTGGAATGTGGTGTTCAACACCATCCCTAGATATTTGGGATAAAGGCTTTGATATTGTTGTTGTTGTGGTGCTTAACACCATATACCATTTCGAAGTACAGTAGACATATCCATATCTACGATCTTAGAAAAGAAGACATTAGTTCCTTTTAAGTATATTTTGAATCACACCATGCATTCTTGCCAGTCCTAGCATTTGTAGCATTGCTGAACTATTTAATAACCATGATACAGTTGACTTTTGTTCTTTGGTAAATAGTGGGGACTGCAACTCTCTTCATGCTTATGTCGCAAAAAAGATTGTCAGGATCAACCTTAATCTAATGTATATTGTTAATTTTTCATTTGAATCATAGTTTGACAAAAAATGGGTTATTATACAGCTACTTTTTTTTTCCTTTTTTGGTTGCCACTTTGAGCTTTCATCTTCAGTTTTTCACTGGTTTTAGTGTTTGGTTACTTTGATAGACTGAAAGCAGGCAACTTCTAAAGCCAAATTCAGCTTAGAGTTGGTTAATTTAGAGGGGTTTTTGTTTATGAACCCAAAGTTTTGCCCTGATTTATTTTAAACCCACAAACTTTCAGATTGACCTTTAAACCCAAATACACGAACTCATTTATATTTTAAACCTAAAATGTGTATTTTACTCAATTTATACAATGTATTTCCTAAAAACTAAACTAAATCCCTACACTGCCCCCATTCATGTTCTTCTTCAACCTAAATCCCCAAATCCATCCACCACCTCTGTAGCCATCTGACCCAACCACCTCCGACTATCCCTGCTGCTACCTACCACCTCCTTCTAAGTTTAACCCCTTCGCCCATCTCATTTTATTGTTTTTGTTTTAGTATATTGAGTGTGTAACACAAAACCAATAAAGATACAAAAAAAGATTGGTCCTTTGATTGAACAGATTGTTAGTTGGACCATTGACATGGCAAGGGAGTTGTTTAGAAGTCAATTGGGCAGGTTCAATCCGACGGCGAGAGAAGAGCAGAGGATGCGGGGATGCCAAGGTTGAGAGACGTGTTCCATTTCGCATCCAACCTGACGGTGGAGGGAGACTGCTATTCCTTTTCTACCGCCATTAGAGAGCTTGAGAGAACAGAAATTTGGCAATTTTGCTCTTTTTCGTCTTTCTTCTTTTATCCTTTGTTCTCTGATAACTTTTCGTTTAAGCTCCTCAATGTTTTAATAGTTTGAGAGTATCTAACTGTGACTGTTGGTGATCATTGGAGATGATGTAGATATATTTGGGGGCGGTCAGTGATCGTTGGAGGGAGGAGGGGGCAGCTGCAGCGGATGCTCGGAGGTGGGTGAGTCAGATGGCTGCAGAGGGTGTGGATGGATTTGGGGATTTAGGTTAAAGAAGAAGATGAATGGGGATAGCTTAGGGATTTAGTTTATTTTTTAGGAAATACATTGTATAAAATGAGTGAAATACACATCTTGGGTTTAAACATAAACGAGCTTTGTGAATTTGTGTTTAAAGACCACTTTGAAATTCAGTGGGTTTAAAAATAAATCTGGGTAAAACTTTGGGTTCATAAGCAATAATTTAAAAGGCATTCAGGGTGGCTTTTAAGAGCAACTACATCTTATTAGATGTATTTTCACGACATACCTTTCGTATTTTTTCAATATTACAAGAGTTCCACCTCCTATAAACTTGAGGGGTTAGGGCATTGTCCACCAAGTTTCTTTCCTTTGAACTTGCTTTGAGATGCACTTGATGTGTGTCACACATCCGCACGCATCTCAAAGCAAATTAAGGGATAAAAAAGTTGGTGAAGAAAGCCCTCAGGCCAATAAGTTTACATGAATTTTTCGCTTATTACAAACCTTATAAAAGAACATGTCTATTTTGGGTTTTCAACAACTTTAGTAGCTTCTTACTGCTTTGCCAAACACTTGCTGTTTTAACAGAAACTTTTTACAGTTGACTTCCACAGATATTGCAGCAATACCAAACCAAGCTACATCAAAATTTATCCATTGTATCTCATACTGTTTGCTTAGAATATTATGTATTTATCTTTGTATCCATGATCAGTATGCCTCTGGTACAAAAACCAAGTCTTCTTCAGCGTGAAAATTTTGATATCTTTGAGTTGTTGACTTTCCTTGCACATGTGCTTGAGGGACTGAATTCACTTTTCTAGTTCTGTTGCTAGGATTACATCAGAGACCCAGACAGGAGATTTGTTGCTGATACAGTTGCTGCAATCGGGTTATGTGCCCAAAAATTGCCTTCTGTGGCTAACGTATGTCTGGAAGGGCTCTTGACTCTGACAGTGCAAGGTTATTTACTGCATCTTGAATGGCATCCTCCTCCTTTCAACTCCATTCTCCTCCTTATTCACTGTTTGTTCTTTCTTGGTAGCAAGTTTTGTATTGAATATCACCTACCAATTTTTCAGGCCAGATAAATGGGGAAACGGAGGTTTTGGTTCAGGCACTCATGTCAATCAAAGCTATTATAAAGCAGAATCCGGTTTGTCATGAGAAAGTAACTATTCTTTCCTGCTTTCTTAAATGTATTTCTGCCATCTCTAATGTAGATATTGTTGATGTTTGGCTAGTAAACTCAATTGCAGTGAACATATGAGAAACAAGAGCGAGGTCTAGTTTTGGATATGATCAATATGATCTCGTTCTTTCAAGCATTGGCATGTCCATGTTGAATGCTTCAGAAAATATTGTTGAAACTGAAGCAATCAATTGTTAGGAGGCATAATAGAACCTGGGCAAGCCATTGATTTATTTAGGATGAGGATTGGAGTCTTCAAATGAACCCCAGCCACCAATGTTCGTTTCAGCATACGGTTGTTAGTTGTTGCATAGACAAAGTTTTAACACTCCCAACTCTAAGAGAACTATAACAAGTATGAAATACATTCACGTCAAAGTTAAACTCCGCCAAAGCATTAGTACCAACGACTGAGCAACCCATTAATATGTTATCTACATATTCAATACTACTTTGTGCCTCGATATCTTCTGATGTTTTCATTTTCATGATTACTAATTTCCAGCGGTATAAAGACCATCATTTATAGTAGAAGAATATATTCTAATATATCAACAATCATTTATAGTAGAAGAATCTAGTCTAATATATCATTATTTGGTCTAAATGTATTAGCTTTCCTGTGAAACCTTGTTTCCTTGGTAAATTTTCATTCTTCACTTTCATATATTGAAATGTTAAAATGTTTTTTGAATAAACTGTATTTTGTTTGTTTTCCTTGTTCAGAAGGAGCTTTGTATACACTTTATTCTTAAATTGAAAATATTTTTTTGTAGGAAGTATAAAATGCTCTGTTTGCTATAAGCAATTTGAATATCGGGTACTTGATATCTTGTGATATTGTTCCCATTGTCCTGAATACAAATTTGATGTTATTTCTTATGTCCTTATCGGAAATTGTGAGAAATTTTGGGATACCAGATGATCCGTAATTGATACATCTAGTCTACCATGTATGGATTTTAAGTGGTGATGTATAATAAGTTAGAATTCATTTGTACAACATGTAACTGACTTTCTTGGAATATTATGAATGTATCTATAGGATAATGCTAGTCGACAGTGCTTGAAAGATTTATTTTATTCACTAATTCATCTTGACAAAGATATGTGTCTGTACAACTAATACTGTATATAATCTCTCTCTAAAAATTTTGCTTTCAGAATTTGATTGCCTTTATTCAAATTCGAACAGCTTTTTTTTTCTTTTCCTCGTTAGATATTACAATATTAAAAGGCCTTTTAATGATGTCTATCAAAAACAATATTGCATGTCTGGGAAAGTTTCCATATATGTTATACCTGCGAGATGTCTATGACAAATGATAACTTAAAGCTATGCAAAGTAGCTTAAAATAGAATGTGTGTGCATTGACAATGTCAGGGTATTTTCTGTAGGCCAGCATATGTTTAACATGCATGCTTAGTGTTGGCATGTAATGCATATGGTTGCCAAGCAATTTAAAGCTTGGCATGCCATGCATACGTGCCACCAATTTATCTTTGTTTGATACACACATTCTTTAGAGAACAGTTCATTTATTGTATACTGCAGGACTTGATATTTGCAGGATGCTCCACCATGTAGAGGGCTGAATTTTGTCTTACAACAAGACGGAAAGTAGTTCCTTTTCCATCCTTACCTAACTATACCCACTCTGAAAATATTACCAAGAATTATCAATCAGGGACATCCTCCTCATTTCAGGCCTGCCTTTTTCGTGCTTCCCCCACTTTGAACTTTCGAACATGGAAACATCAGAATATATTGAGAGAAGAGTTCTGAACTTTCCACACTGAGACCTCATGATTCAAGGCTGAACTATTTTGCCCCTTATATGCCCAGCAATCAAGAAGAGGCAAAATTGATTAGTTCCTCCATGATCATTAAGTTCTTCCAGTTGCTAGACTACATAAGGGGCTGGCCAGTTCCTTGGCATTATCTGCTTCTAGTCACTTGTGGCATACTGTTATTCCTTTGGTTAATTTAATGGTGCCATTTCTGGTCAATGTTTCATTTAGACTCAAAAAGTAAAGGTCGGAGCAAAAGAAGTCTCAATAGCATTGAAATACATAGATTCTCCGTCACCTGGTTGGTATATTAGAAGTTGTGTTGAACATAGAATATAAGCTTAGACGCAAATTAACAAAAATATTAATATTTATCTTACTAAACAAAGGACTTGAGTAATTTGTTCCCAAACTGATCTAAATATTTGACTATTTTTGCATAATTAGGGTTTCTTTTTAGGATATATTTTACTTTAAGCACTGAAGTTGTTTTTCAGTTTACAAAGTGGTACTATGATGTATTTCCTTAATGATATTTTTCTGACCTTTATTTGATTTTGTTTTGTAAAAGACAATTGTCCAGTTAGTACGCAATTTGGACATAATCAATGAACCTGCAGCTCGTGCATTGATTGTTTGGATTATGGGAGAGTACTGTTCCATTGGCCAGATTATTCCCAAAGTTATACCCACTTTACTTCAGTATCTTGCACATTGCTTCACTTCGGAGGAGCTTGATACAAAACATCAGATTCTAAATACTACTGCTAAGGTGTTCTTTCTGCTTTGAATTTATATTCCCTATATGCAATATAACTTTTTTTTCTCTTCAGATACTTATCTTTGCTTGTACTGAAGTGTGCTCATTTGATGTTTGAAGCTTTTGGATGGAATCTGTTTTTTCAGAAACATGCTTAGAAACTGTGTGCTTTTCAGTGTTGAAATTTGAATTGTTATTTGGATGCGTTGACCCTTCTACTTGGGCAAATTGGTTTTTCTCCTATGAACTATTCTTTTACATGCATTCATTTGAAGAAAATTCTACTCCACATCAAAGCAGAATGAAGAAAGAAGTAAGAGTGTTTGCTTAGAAGTACTAGTGG
>NC_033798.1:6588506-6631088 GCF_001876935.1 Asparagus officinalis
CATAAGTGTAACCATATTTATTTGATTTATTATCTATGTCATGCAATGTTATGGAGATAGCTTTACTACTTTAAAGCATGCTGTTGCTTTTCTTTCTTTAGTTTTCTTTTATTAAGTTGTACTGGATATATTAGCGTTATTCCCTGTGACACCGTTGTCTGTCACAGTGAATTATCACCTAAAATGTAAGATTGGTACTTTAAATAAATAAATAAGTTGCATGTCAAGTTATTTTTGTTGAGTTAGCAGGATACTTTACTGAGAATGAGAAACAACAAAACCAATCCACCCCACCTCACCACCAACCCTCATCTCTGGTGGTAGTTGAACAACTAGAATTGGCGGTCAGAATCTTTATCTTTTGTTAGTTTATCCTATGTGTCTGTTTTCACATTGTATCAGACTGAGCATGAAAATTATTGCACAAATTTGCAACTGTCTTAGCTTTCTCATTTCTCATATGCTTATTGTCCTTACCAGGTTGTATTATCTTCCCGAGAGGAAAACTTATGGATGTCCAAAAAGATACTAAGCTATATAGTTGAATTGGCGAAATATGATCCTGATCATGATGTTCGTGACCGTGCTCGGATTTTCGAGAAACTTATACTCCGTCATACAAACTCGCCAACACAGGAGGAAGGCACCTCGTTCCTGCAGTCAAGCGGAGAAATACATCCTGAAGTTGTGACAAAGCTATTTAGTAAAGGGATACCCAAAGTGATACGCGTCAGCGATAATAGTCGGATTTATCTTCCTGGGTCACTTTCGCAAATAGTCCTTCATGCAGCTCCGGGGTATGGACCGCTTCCAAAGCCTTGCAGTGTGCGTGATGAAGACCTGAATGCCTACTCCAATACAAATGTGTCAACTGAAGATATTGATGATGGCAATTCTTCTGACACCAATGATCCTGAAATATCCTCTGGCTCTTCCTTTGAAGAAAGCGGTTCAATTTATGATTCCGAGCATTCTAATGTCAGCTCAGTTAGCAGCAAGGATTCTAGGCTTGCAAGTGATTCAAATGGTTATGGTCATACCGATTCTTTATTGTCTATGAAAGACACAGTAATACCTCCTCTGGATGATGCTGGTGTTCTCCGTAATCAAAAGAGTCAAAGTGCCGCAGAAAATATTTCTTCATCCTTTTCTTTGGGTTTGGCAGAAATAATGTCTAAGTCAGCATTGGAATCATGGTTAGGTGAGCAATCTAGCACATCATCAGAACAAAAGTCACAACAATTGTCTTTGGCAAGAGTTTCTATCAATGATCTTCATTGTATTATTAAGCCTATATCGCGCACGCTTCTTGATCCTGCTAATGGAAATGGCTTGAAGCTAGAATATTCCTTCTCATCAGAAGTTTCAAGCATATCACCCTTGCTAGTGCTTGTTGAAGTATTCTTTAGCAACCAGTCTACTGAACAGTTAAAAAATATTTCTTTGAAAGATGATGAGTCTGATGGAACTGTGGAATCTGCAAATGTTTTGTTGGAAAAGCCTGAAAGGTGCACTACTGATCCTTGTTCTTCTAAACTATTATTTGTCTTCATTCTAATTCCTATTCTCGTTTCACTATTTGTTTGTCTTTACTAACTTTCCTTATTCTCGTTTCACTATTTGTTTGTTCTTTACTAACTTTCCTTACTATATGCTAGTGAGCTGCCAAAAATTCTGCCTGTGGAAGAGATTGCAGCTTTAAATCCGGGTCAGAATGCAAAGAGAATGCTGCATGTTCGATTCCTTCATCACTTGTTACCTATAAAGTTAGCTGTATTCTGCAATGGGAAAAAGTATTCCACTAAATTATGGCCAGAGATTGGTTATTTTATGAAACCTCTTTCAATGAATTTAGAATCCTTTACCGATAAGGAATCTCAGTTACGGGGAATGTTTGAGTATTCTAGAAGGTTAGTTGATTGATTCTAGTTTCTTTCAGTTATCAAGTTATTGTCATTTTACTATGAACAACAGTTTGTATAAGATAACCAACTACGAAAAGATATCTTCCTAGATTCTCTCTTGACCATTCATAATGATGGTCCATTCAGTATTATAGACAAATGAGCTTACTTAGGTCCAGTTTGGCATTGCATTTTTTAAGGTGCTTCGGCTTCTTTTTTTTTTTTTTTTTTTTTTTTTTTTTTTTGCTTTTTTTTTTTTTTTTTTTTTTTTTTTTGAGAAACAGTTAATATGGCGTTTGGTGTTTTTTTTCCTTCATACATATTGAAATTACTTCTTCTTTTAAGGAGGTGCTGTTAGAACCAACCTTAGGGTGCTTATAAAACCAGCGTATTCCGTTTTTAGTTTGTATACCACATATGATCTTTATCTTTTGACAATGATCTTTAAGCACAGTTTTGACAAATATCTTAACTGCTTTTGGAAGCAGTTTTTGATATATGACCAATCAAGTATCTTCAACAACTTAACCTAGACTACGAAGTCTATACTATTTGTGTACTACTAGGCACAAAAATGTGGGGCCCTTCCTCATGAACAGGCTATTAGAGATTATGATTTACAAGGGCCCCACAGTTGTGTGTATTGTAGTACAATACAAGGTAATATAGACATTGTAGCTAGTAGCATCTGAAGTCTTATAGAAATTAGGTTCATGAAGCATAAAATTTGTTTCAGTTTTATGCATTTGTACGGTTGTACCATTAGTAACTAGAATCTAACGGAGTCCGATGAATTTTTCAACAGTTGCAAATTTGTGGACCATGTTGGAGAGCTTAATCAGGAGAATCAGAGTTCAATTCAAGATGACAAAATTCTCATCGTCTCTCGGTGTCTTGCGGCAAAAGTTTTCAGTAATGCGAATCTTTACCTTTTGTCTACAGATGTTCCTGTTTCTTTCAATATAGATGACGCATCAGGTTTACGCTTGAGATTCAGTGGTGAAATCTTAAGCAGCTCAAGACCATGCCTGATAACTCTATTCATTGAAGGAAAATGCATCGAACCATTAAATGTCACAGTGAAAATCAATTGTGAAGAAACAACATTTGGCCTTAATTTGTTAAACAAACTTGTTGCACTTCTAAATTGAACATTCTGATTACATTTAGCTCAAGGTCTGATAACTTGTGTGGTGAATTTCTTTTGCTAAGTTTTGCAAGCGTAATGATTGTAAAAATTCCACGCGGTGGATGGAATGTTATACTAGTTAGCTATATAAGGCGAAAACTTCATCATTGGCATTGGCGTTGTCTTGTGATATCTTTCTTGTTCCTCAAAATCTGTTAAACAGATTTGTTCTGGTTTTAAATTGAGTTTTCCTGAATATTCATTTAGCTCGAGATCTGATTATTATTAACTGCTGAATGGTGGATTTTGTTTGCTAACTTTTCTGAGGTTGATCGCTGTAAAATTTCCCCGTGATTGCTTAAATGATATATAAGCTAGTCCTATATGCTGAAATCTTGATCATTTGCTTAGTCTGAAGGGGTTATCTTTATTTACTCTGCTTGATCAGTGAAGTTGCAATTTGCACATGCTCTTTATTTCTTTTCATACTGCCTTAGCAAGTTTATGATACAGATGATAGTGTCTTTCACTGTTTTTAAATTGTCATGTGAAATGTGGACATTTTATGTAAATACTCGTTTAGCTCGTTCATTGTGATGTTGGCTATCAGTAAAAGAATCCCTATGTATTCTAAAAGAATCCCTATGTATTCTATTTTCTAATGCCTATGCTTTGAGTAAACTTTCTGAATACAAAACATTTTTCATCTCTAGTGTAGAACCATCTATTAGCATTTGGTTATTGGTTTTGTGAATTTTCATTGTATTGTTGGATAGCAGTAAAACAATCTTATCTATTCTATTTTCCAATGCATATGTTTGTGTGCAGCTTTCTCAACGCAAAGCATTTTTATTTTATTTTAGTTTAGAAACATTAATTGATTTGTTATTAAGATATGGTTTCCTTAGATAATTGTATCATATACGAACTTCATTCACAGTATCATAGGTCCAGTTTTCTACTAAGTCTATGCATTAGACGTGTTTTCGCTTCTTGGAGGGGGAACTTCAGGCGCAGGGATGATTATTTGTTAAGATTACTAACTTGAAGAGCTCATCCTTAGGATGTTACTCCTTATTCATGGAAGTTGGAAGCTTATAATGAAATTTTTTTAATTTCTGGAGGCTACAGTGAGTGCTTATAAACACTTTGTATAAAAATATCAGGCATTATTTTTCAATTTAATACTATTTTTTTATGAAATAAAGTTTTAAGTCTACAGAGAAATGTTACATATTTTCATGAGGTTATCCTAAGAATATTAACGATATTGTTTACAAAAATCTGTACTGATGGTAATGTTTAAGAAGGGGAATAAAGTTATGAAATAATTATACAAAAATAAACAAGGTAAAACAGTCCAAATATGTGACATTAATGTTTGTTCGTTCGTTATGATGGTGAAAATAACTATAGTATTTTTCATTAGCAAATATATTTAATATGATAAGTTTATGCAAACCCTCTAATATTCTGGACAAAGACGAAACACATAAGCCCAAATAGTTAGCCCATTAATTATCTTTGAAATTTTACTGTACTAATATCATAAAGCAAAATGACAGGAGCACACCTCCAACCACAACTCTAACCACACCCTCTCTTTTGCTACAGTGCACAAGGCTCACATGGTATTTTAAAAATTTATCAATTATTGTCAAACTACCGCATAATTATCTGCAAATGGCTCTGAATGACTGTAGAACCCCATAATTTTTATATGAATATATATGAATTATTAGTAAATAAATAATTCTTTTATGATAAATAGCTTGAAGTCATTGATGTGCATGATAGCAAGTTATTTGAAATGATATGGGGGTATGGGTGTAGAGCTTTGTGTGTTGGAGTTTGCAAAATTAGCAAAACATGCACAAAACTAAAATTTTCCAGTTCAGTCGACACATCAGTCGACTGATGGTATCGGTCGACACATCAGTCGACTGATAGGCTGATTTCCAGTTTTTACAGGTTTCGGATCTGTTTTGTTTTGGTTCGGGTTTGGGTCGGGTTTATCTGTTGGTACATATCCTTTCTCACCCAAACTCACCCCTTAGGACTTCAGACCAGAGAAAACCCTAGCCCCCTCTCTTCTCTCTCAAACCCTAGCCTTGTTCTTGGTGATTTGGGGAAGAAATCGGAGGATTTTCGGCGGGATTTTCAATTTGCAGCGAAAGGAATCACTCCCCCTCAGATCCAGGAGCTCTTCATCACCTCAGAGGCGAGTAACATCTCACCCAACCTTGTCCCATTCTTTTTAAACGTTTTCAAATGGTTTTATTGAGATCTCTTCCGCCTAAAACGTATTTTGTGTACAAAGATTGGATTTTTATTGCATATAACATGAAGATGTGCATTTTCAGTTTGATAAATAACCTACTAATGTTTGGTAAATTTAAAATCCAGATCTGAAACGTTTTATAAGAGATTTAACATGGGTTTTGTTTTGAAAAAATGTTTTTAAATACATAAATACATATGTTTAGAGTTTTATTTATGTATTTGTACATGAAAGTTATGTTTCAGTTAGTCCATACATGTTAAAATACGTATGGTTCATGCTTGGAATTGATGGGGATGTGTTTAGATAAAGTTTGAGATGAAAATCAACCTGAGCAGAGTTTCTGCAGGCCATCGGTCGACTGATCAGTCGACCGACGGGCAAAAATTTCCAGTCATCAGTCGACTGATCAGTCGACTGACGAGCTGGTTGTGTTTTCTCAGCTTCTCGGTCGACTGGTCAGTCGACTGGTGAGCTGAGGCTATACTGCCTGAGCTTCATCAGTCGACATATGAGTCGACTGACGTCATCAGTCGACACATCAGTCGACTGATGAGCTGTTTTACAGATTCTTGATCTGTTTAAGTTGTCTTTCGGGGTCGCCTCGGTAACCTGACCCTAGTTTATCACGTTAATGATTTATCTGTGCATGTGGGTTGACTTTTGACATGAGTTTAGACATGTACATCGGGATGCGTGCGGGTTTAGATTTGGTGTATTTTTCCATGTATGCTAGTGATAATTACATTTCCTTCATTTATAGTCTACGTGTTGGACAATACATTATTTTGATCCATGTGTTGGATACTTACCATCTTGGTCCATGTGTTGGACATGTATTCTATTCAGTCCATGTGTTGGACCTGCATCACTTTTAGTCCATGTGTTGGACATTTTTGCCGAACCTTGAGCATGGTACACATTTGAGTTTTGGAACACGACATTTTGATACCGTTAAGTCATGATAGCTACCTAGACTGGGTATGCCACTTATGTAGAATACGACATGACATGTTATGACGTGGGACACTACATGATACTCTGTTTATGTTCTGAGATGGGTTGTCTTCTCTTTTATTTGTTTTCTGTTCACGTATTAGACTCCGGGTTTGGTACTTAGGGATTTTTAATTTGGGATACAAGGTATATACATGAGGGTTTCCTTGTTTGGATTATTTCGCTCGACGTACCTATGCCCGTGTTGAAATTTCCTAAGTACTAAAGCCCATTGTGTATTTTTAGGATAATTGCTTATATATATATATATATGTTTTGTGATAACTGTATTTTCTTATACAACGAGCCCTATTCCTTGGGGTTGGTTGTGATGTTGCTCGCTAGCGCTTTGACGCTCGTTGTCCCTCCCCCCTTTCAGGTCACGAGCCAGGAGCCCGGAGAGTCGCAGGTTGATGGCGACACACTTTAGTGTTTAGCTGTCTATTATGTTTATGTTGGAGCTCCACTATAGATTTTGTTAGACATTTGAGAGTATTGTTTTAGAAGTTGTAAAGGCTGTGTGCCTTATTTCCTTCTTGTCAGATATTTGTATTTGAGACTTGTTGACCACTCCAGTTTATTTATTCAGACATTGACTATGTATTTTCATTTGTTGGGTGATGAGATATTTATTTGAATCACTATCATTTCATCAGCCCTTCGTGTATTATCTTTTACTTGCTTTTGTACCTACACCTGTTATTGATTCTACTAGATAGATGTTAATTGTGATGGTGAAACTTGTTGTTGCACGGTGTGGTGCATAGCAGGTTTGACATTCTTGGTTTCACCTTGGACTGCAGCCTTGAGTGAACCCAGGGGCGTCACAATGACTAAAAATTACAAACAAATAGTAGGTTATAGCTTATAAAATTATAAAATTTAGATTCCCCATAATTATTTTTCAATGAGCCGAAAAGACTAAAGCGGCCAAAAATCATGAAATATACATAAAATCGTGAATTTTTAACTTTGTGAAATTATTTACCAATTGGTCGAAATGAAAAATAGCCTAAATCGTGGGTTATAGCTCATGAAATTGTGAATTTTGAACTCCATGAAATTATTTTCCACTAGATTGGAACGACTATAAATTGTCAAAAATTATTGGTTGCAGCTCATGAACATGTGAATTTTTAATTACGCGAAATTATTTCCTAAAGGGTGGAAATGACTAAAATTGGGCCAAAACTATATGTTATAGCTCATGAAATCGTGAATTTTGGTCTCCACGAAATTATTTGCCAATTGATTGAATAAACTAAAAATGGCTAAAAGTCGTAGGTTATCGCTCATGAAATTATGAATTTCAGCATATGCAAATTATTTGCTAATGGGTTCGAACAACTAAAAAGTTACGAAAAATTGTGGTTATAGCTCATGAAATCATGAATTTTGAACACTGTGAAATTATTTATCAATAGGTTGAAATGACTAAAATAGCCAAAAATCACGAAACATGGCTCACAAAATCGTGAATTTTAGAATCTACAAAGTTATTCACCAATAGATCAAAATTACGAAAAATTACCAAAAATCATCGGTTATAACTCATAAAATCGTGAATTTTTGACTCTGCAAATTTTTTTTCGTTGGGTTTGAACAACTAAAAATTAACAAAATGCATGGGTTATAGCTCATGAAATCATGAAATTTACAATCTAGGAAATTATTTATCAATGTGTTTTAACTAGTATAAATGACCATAAATTATGGATTATAGCTCATGAAATCGTAAATTTTAGGGTCCACCAAATTATATACTAATGGATCAAAATTAATAAAAATAGTAAAATTGCATAGGTTATAGCCCATGAAATCGTAAATTCTGGACTCCCAAATCTTATTTGCCAATGGGTCGGAATGACTATAAATTGCCAAAAATTATAGGTTAGAGATCATGAGCATGTGAATTTTGAACTATGTGAAATTATTTGCCAAAATGTCAAAATGACTAAAAATAACCAAAAATTATGGGTTATAGCTCATGAAATAGTTATTTTTGGCATTCACGAAATTATTTTCCAATGAGTCAAGTAGATTAAAAAAGGCTAAAATTCGTGGGTTATAACTTATAAAATTATGAATTTTAGCCTCCTCAATTTATTTTTCTAAATGGTCTAAACAACTAAACATTATGTAAAAAAAATGAGGTTATAGCTTATGAAATCATGAAATTTGTATACCAAGAAATTATTTGTCAGTAGGTTGAAATGACTAATATAACCAAAAATCAAGGAATATATCTCATAAAATTATTAATATTGAACTCTGTAAATTATTTGTTAACATGTTGAAATTACTAAAAATGAACCAAAAATCATGGGTTATAGCTCATGACATCACGAATTTCGAACTACGCAAAATTTTTGCCATGGATTTGAACAACTAAATATTAATAAAATGCATGGGTTTTAGTTCATGAAATAAAAATTTTTGAATTTCTCAAAATTTTTTACCAATGAGTTTGAACTACTAAAAATAGTCCAAATTATAGGTTATAGCTCATGAAATCATGAATTATAGCCAAAAATCATATGTTATAGCCTATAAAATAGTGAATTTTGGTTTGCACAAAATTATATGTCAATAGGCTTAAATGAATAAAAGTGGCGAACAATAGTGGGTTATGCTCATGAAATTATGAATTCTGGACTTCATAAAATTATTTGCCAAAGAGCGAAACGACTAGAAATTATAAAAAAATATGGGTTGTATCTCATGAATATGTGAATTTTGGACTCAATGAAATTATTTTCAAAAAAATCAAAATGACAAAAATGGCCAAGATTCATGGGATATAGCTCATGAATTCGTGAATTTTGGCATTTGTGAAATTGTTTGCCAATGTGTCAAAAAATAAAAATAGCCAAACTTCGAGGATTATAGCTTATGAAATCATAAATTTTAGTCTCCAAAAATAATTTGCCATTGACTTCGAATGACTAAAAATTATGAAAAAAAATCATAGGTTATAGCTCATAAAATCATGAATTTTAGACTTTGCGAAATTATTTGATAATTGCTTGAAAGGAATAGCAAAAAATTGTGGAATATAGTTGATAAAATTGTGAAATTTTGACTCCATAAAATTATTAGCCAATGGGTCGAAATGACTAATAATGATAAAAAAATTACGGGTTATATCATGAAATCATGAATTTTAGACTCATAGACATTATTTGCTAATGGATTGGAACGATTTGTAGGTTATAGCTCATGAGCATGTGAATTTTGGACTCCGTAAAATTATCTGCCAAATGGTCGAAACGACTAAAAATGGCTGAAAATCATGGGTTCTATCTGATGAAATCGTGAATTTTGGCCTTTACTAAATAATTTGCCAATGGGTTGAAATGAATAAAAATGGCCAAAATTCATGAGTTATAAAGCTCATAAAATCTAAATTTTTTTGCCAGTGGGTGGAAATGACTGAAAATGACCAAAGATCATGTGCTACAGCTGATGAATTTTGGACGCTATTAAATTTTTATCAATGGGTTGAAAGGACCAAAATAGCCAAAAATCAAGGAATATAGCTTATAAATCATGAATTTTTTTACTCTGTGAAATTATTTCTCAATAAGTCAAAAAGATTAAAAATAACCAAATATTATGGGGTTACAGCTCATAAAATCAAGAATTTTAGACTCTAGAAATTTCTTTGCCAGTGGGTCGGAGCGACTGTACATTATCAAAAATCGTAGGTTTTAATTCATAAACATTTGAATTCCTAACTCTGCAAAATTATTTGCTAAAGGGTCAAGATGATTAAAATGGTCAAAAATCATAGGTGCTCATAAAATCGTGGATTTTAGCCTCCATGAAATTATTTTTCAATGGATCGAATAGAATAAAAAAGCCAAAATTCATAGGTTATAGTTCATGTAATCATGAATTTTAGCCTTTGCAAATGCTTTGCCAATGGGTTTGAAAGACTAAAACATATGAAAAAAATTTATTAGTTATAACTCATGAAATCAAGAATTTTGAGCACCGCAAAATTATTTAATTAACAATAGTCTGAAAGGACTAAAATGACAAAAAATCATGAAATATAGCTCATAAAATCATAAATTTTAGACTTCGCAAAATTATCTGCTAATGGGTCAAACATAGTAAAAATAGTAAAAAATTATGAGTCATAACTCGTGAAGTCGGGAATTTTAGACACTACAAAATTTTGGCCAATGGGTTTGAATGGCTAAAAATTAACATAATGCGTGGAATATAGCTCATGAAATTATAAATTTTAAAATCTATGAAATTATTTATGATGGGTTTGATATACTAGAAATGGCAAAAAAACGTGGGTTACATAGCTTATGAAATCATGAATTTTGGGCACACAAAATTATATGCCAATTGGTTAAAACGAATAAACATAGGCAAACGTCATGGTTATATCTCATGTAATTATGAGTTTTGGAGCCTACAAAATTATTAGCCAATGGGTCAGAATGACTATAATTTATTAAAATTTATGGGTCATAGCTTATGACCATGTGAATTTTAGACTTTGTAAAATTATTTGTTACAGTGTCGAAACAACTAAAAATGGACAAAAATCATGTATTATAGCTTATAAAATTGTGAATTTTGGCATCCACAGAACTATTTGCTAATGAATCAAAATGAATAAAAATATTCAAAATTCATGGGTTACATAATTCATGAAATTTCAAAAAAAAATTACTTTAAAAAATTATTTTCCAATGAGTTAAAATGACTAAAAATATCAAAAAATTATGAGTTATAGCTCATAAAACCAAGAATTTTAGATTCTATGAAATTATTTGCTAATCGGTTGAAATAAATAAAAACTAGCAAAAATCATGAGTGATAGCTCATAAAATTATGAATTTTGACCACCATAAAATTATTTGTAAATTGGATCAAAACAACTAAAAATGACCAAAAAGCGTGGGTTTTCATTAACTCATGTATTAAAAATTTTGCAAAATTATTTGTCAATTAATCAAAACAAAAAGGGCCAAAATTCATGGGTTATAGCTCATAAAATCATAAATTTTAGTCACTACAAATTATTTGCAAATGAGTGAATGACTAAAAATCACAAAGAAATGTGGATTATAGTTTATGAAATCTAGCATTTGGAATACCGTGAAATCGTAAATTTTGGGTTATAACTCATGAAATCGTAAATTTTGCCTCTGCTAAATTATTTGCCAATTGGGTCTAAACAAATAAAAACGGCCAAAAATTGGATGTATAGCTCATGAAATTATAAAATTTTGACTCTGTAAAATTATTTACCAATGGATCGAAATGACTAAAAATGGGAAATAATCATGGGTTATATAGCTCATGATTTCAGTCTCGATGAAATTATTTGTTAATGCATTAAAAAGACTAAAATGACCAAAAATCATAGAATATAGCTTATAAAATAGTGACTTTTTGACTTCGTATAATTATTTGCTAATGGGTCAAGATGATAAAAAATGACCAAAGATCGTTATTGTTCATGAAATCCTGAATTTTGGATTCTATGAAATTATTTTGCCAATTGGTTGGGACGCCTATAAATTATCAAAAATTATAGGTTATAGTTCACAAACATGTAAATTTTAACTCGGTAAAATTATTTACCAAAGGGTCAAAATGACTAAAAAATCATGAGTTATAGTTTATGAAATCGTGAATTTTGTCTTCCGCAAAATTATTTATCAGTTGGTTGAATAGAATAAAAATGGCTAATTTGTAAATTATAACTCATGAAATCATGAAATTTAGCATTCATAAATAATTTTCCAATGGGTTTGAATGACTAAAAATTATAAAAATATCATAGGTTATAACTCATAAAATTATAAATTTTTGACTGTAAAACAATTTCACAATGGGTCGACGTTACTAAAATGGCGAAAGTCATGGATTATTTCACATGAAATAAATTTTTTGGACATTATGAAATTATTTGCCAAAGGATGGAAATGACTAAAAATTATAAAAATTTATAGGTTATATCTCATGAAATCGTGAATTTTGGCCTCTGTAAATTATTTGACATTGGGTCGAAATGAATAAAAATGGCTAAAATTAGTGGGTTACAGTTCATGTAATTATAAATTTGCCATAACAAATTATTTATCAATGGAAGAAAATGACAAAAACATTATGACAAAAATCATGACTTATAGCTCATGAAATCATGAATTTTGGACTTCACGAAGTTATTTCCAAATGGGTTGAAAGGGTAAAATAGCCATAAATCATGGAATATAGATCATAAAATCACACATTTTGGACTCTACAAAATTCTTCTCTAATGTATTGAAATGACTAAAAAATAACTAAAATAGCCAAAAATCATGGGTTATATAACTCATGAAATCGTGGATTTTTGACTAAAGTTTGTCAATAAGTGTGAATGACTAAAAATTACCAAAAATTATAGATTATAGCTTATAAAATCATGAATTATGAATTCGGTGAAATTACTTGTTAATGGGTTAAAAGACTAAAAATAATAAAAAATTGTGAGTTATAGCTTATGAAATCCTAAACTTGGGTTAGCACAATGGGTTTGAATGAGTATGAATGATAAAAAAAATTATGATTATAGCTTATAAAATTATGAATTTCTAACCACGCAAAATTATTTACCAGTGAGTTAAAAAAAAATAATAATGGCCATAAATCATGGGTTACAGCTCATGAAATTGTGAATTTTAGTATCTGCAAAATTATTTGCCAATAGGTGAAAATGAGTAAAAATGGTTAGAAATCATGGGATATAGCTCATAAAATCATGAAATTTAGACTTTACGAAATTATTTTTGATGAGCTAGAATGAATAAAAATATGTAAAAATCGTGGGGTTATAACTCATGAGTCGTGAAATGATAAAAATTATTTGCCAATGGATCTAAAATGAATAAAAATGATAAAATTTTTGGGGTTAGAGCTCATAAAACCTTGAATTTTTGTCTCCACAAATTATTTAAAACTAAACCTGAATGACTAAAAATTACTAAAAAATTTACCATTCGATCAAAACAAACCAAAATGCCTAAAAAATCATGAAAGCTCATGAATAAGTTATATAGCTCATGAAATCATAAAATTATTTGCTAATAGATTGAAATGACTAACAATAGACAAGAATCATTGGTTATAAACTCGTGAAATCGAGAATTTTTTATTCTAAGAAATTATTTACCTTTGGGTCAAAATAACTAAAATTGCCAAAAATTATGGAATAAAGATCAAGAAATCATAAATTGAACTCTATAAAATTATTTACCAATGGGTCAAATCGACTATAAATTGCTAAAAGTTTTGGGTCATAGCTCATGAACATGTGAATTTGGACTCCATGAAACTATTGGCCAACGGATTAACAACGAAACAACTAAAAATTGCTAAAACTCATGGTTTATATCTTTTAAAATCGTAAATTTTGACATCCATAAAATTATTTGACAATGGGTCAAAATGAATAAAATTGGCCAAAATTAGTGGGTTACAACTCATGTAACTATGAATTTTATCCCCTGCAAATTATTTGCTAATGAGTTAGAATGATTAAAAATTATGAAAAAATCGTAATTTATAGTTCATGAAATAATAAATCTTGGACTCTATAAAATTATTTGTCAATGGGTTGGAAAAACTAAAATGACCAAAAATCATGGAGTATAGATCATAAAATGTGCATTTCGGACTTCACAAAACTATTTGCTAATAGTTCAAAATGATAAAAAATGGCAAACATTTATGAGTTATAAGTCATGAAATTGTGAATCTTTGACTCCGCTAAAATTTGGTCAATAGCTGTGAATGACAAAAAATTACCAAAAATCATGGGTTATAGCTCATGAAATTATGAACAGTGAAATTATTTATTAATGTGTCTAAAGTAAAAAAAATCTAAAAATTATGGGTTATAGCTCATGACAAAGTGAGTTCTCACCTCCGCTAAATTATTTGGCAATGGGTTGGAATGAGTAAAAATGATAAAAAAAATCATGAGTTATATCTCATGAAATTATAAATTTTGGACTCTATAAAATTATTTGGCAATGAGTTGAAGCAAATTAAAAAATCGTAGATTACAACTAATAAAATAATGAATTTTTGACTCCACAAATGAATATGCCTATGGGTTGAAATGATTAAAAATAGGCAAAAAATGTGGGTTATAGCTCATAAACTTTAAATTTTGGACTCCACAAATTATTTGCCAATGGGTTGGAGCTATTATAAATCACCAAAAATTATGTGTTATAATTCATGACATGTGAATTTTAGACTCCAGGGAATAATTTGCCGAAGGGTTGAAATGACTAAAAATAGTAAAAAAATCATGGGTTATAGCTTTTAAGATTATGAATTTTTACCTCTAAAAAATTATGGGTTATAGCTTTTAAAATTATAAATTTTTGTCAATGGGTTGAAAGGATTAAAAATGTTAAAAAATTATGTGTTATAGCTCAAGGAATCATGAATTCTGCTATGAATTTATTTGCTAATGGGTCGGAACAAGTAAAAGCGATCAAAAATAAAGGATTATAGCTCATAAAATTAGAAATTTTTATCTCAAAGGAACTATTTGGCAATGAATCAAAATTAATAAAAATGGTAAAAATTCATGGGTTATAACTCATGAAATTATGAGTTTTAGCCTTCGCAAATTATTTGCCAATGGGTCTCAATGCCTAAAAATTACGAAAAATTTGTGGGTTATAGCTAAAGAAATTCTAAGTTTTGAACTCCATAAATTATTTCCCAATGCACAAAAATGAGTAAAATTGGCCACAAATCATGACTGTAGCTTATAAAATCATGAATTTAGACCTCCAAAAAATTATTTGCCAATGGAAGAACAACTAAAAGTATACAAATATCATAGATTAGAACTTATGAAATTGTGAATTTTATACTCCATGGAATTAGTTGTCAATGAGTTGGAACGACTATAAATTGCCAAATATTATGTGTCATAGCTCACGAACATGTGAATTTTAAATTATGTGAAATTATTTGCCAAAGGGTCAAAACGACTAAAAATGGTAAAACATTATGGGTAATACATATTGAAATTAGTAACTTTTTAGCTTTGCAAAAGTATTCACCAATGGGTTATAGCTCATGAAATAGTGATTTTGGACATCACGAAATTATTTGGCAAGGGGTGTTCCTACTAAAAATACCAAAACTTGTGGGGCTATAGCTTGCGAAATCATTAAATTTCATCTCCATAAACTTATTTGCCAACAAATCAAAATGAATAAAAATAGCAAAAATTTGTGGGTTATAGCTCATGAATTCATAAAATTTGAACTCTATGGAATTATTTACCAATGGGTGGAAATGAACAAAACTTGTCAAAAATCACATGTTATAGCTCATGAAATCGTGACCCGGAAAACTATTTGCCAATGAGTAGAAATGATTAAAAATGCCAAAAATTATTGGTGATAGTACTTGAAATTGTTAATTTTAAACTTTGCGAAATTATTTGTAAATGGATCAAAATGAATAAAAATGGCCAAAAATCATGTATTATAGCTTATGAAATTGTAAATATTGGTCTCTCCGAATTTTTTACCAATGAGTTTGAATGACTGAAAATTAGCAAAAATCATGAATTATATCTCATGAAAACATAAATTTTGGTTGCCACAAAATTACTTTGCCAATGAGTTAGAATGAGTAAAAATAATAAAAAATTATGAGTTATACTTATGAAATTATGAATTTCAGGCTCAATAAAATTATTTGTCATTGGGCCAAAATAAGTTAAAATGGCCAAAAATGATGGGTTATAGGTTATAGCTCATGAAATCGTGAATTTCGGCCTCCAAAAAATTATTTGCCAATGGGTAAAGTTAGAAATCATAGGTTATAGCTAATAAAATCATGAATTTTCAACTATTCTAAATAATTTACCAATAGGTCAAAATGAATAAAACTGGCAAACAAATCATGTGTTATAACTCATGACATTGCAAATTTGAACTCCACAAAATTATTTGCCAATTGGTTGGATGACTATAAATTGCCAAAACGGGTTATAACTCATGAAGTGTTAGTTTTAAACTCAACAAAATTACCTGCTAATGGATAGAAATAACTAAAAATGGCAAAAAAATCATGAGTTATATTAAAATTGTGAATTTTTGCATTTGCAGAATTATTCGCCAATGCATCAAAACAAGTAAAAATTACCAAGAAACATGGGTTGTAGCTCATGTAATTGAGAATGTTGGCTATCATAGAATTATTCTCTAGTGGGTCCGAATGACTAAAAATAATTGAAAATTATAGGTTATAGCTTACAAAATCATGAATTTTCATCCCCGTGAAACTTTTTTGAGCAAATCAAAATGGATAAACATGGCAAAAAATCATGAAATAATAAATTTTAGCCTCCATAATTATTTGCCAATAGGTCTTTACAAACTGAAAATTATGAACTTAGCAAGGGATATGGCTCATGAAATTGTGAATTTTTAACTTCGAAAAATTATTTGCCAATGGGTATAGATGAATAAAATTGGTCAAAAATCATGAGTTTTAGATCATAAAATCATGAATTTTGGTTCTGCAAAATTATTTGCTAATGAGTAGAAATGATTAAAAATGATGAAAACTCATGGGCGACTATAATTTGTGGATTTTGAACTTTGTGAAATTATTTGCCAATGTATCAAAGTAAATAAAAATGGTCAAAAATCATGGGAAATAGCTCATGAGATTATGAATTTTTAACTCACGAATATATGAATTTTGTACTTCTTAAAACTATTTACCTATGGCCAAAACAACTAAAATAGTAAAAAAATGGGTTATAGCTCATGAAATAATGAATTTTATCTTCATAATTTTTTTTACTAATGGATTAAAAAATTAAAAATTACTAAAAATTATGGGTTGCAATTCATGAAATCCTAAAATTTAGCCATCGTGAAATTATCTGGCTATGGGTCAAAATGAGTAAAAATGATAAAAAATCATGAGTTATAGAACATGAAGTTGTGAATTTTTGTCTTCATGAAATAATTTGTCAATAAGTCAAAGTGAATAAAAAAAGCTAATTCATGGATTATAGCTCATGAAATAGTAAAATCTAGATTCTACAAAATTTTTACCAGTGGGATTGAATAATAAAAATATTAAAAATCATGGGTTATAGCTCATGAAATTATGAATTTTATACAATAAAAAAATATTTATCAATGAATTAAAAAGTGTAGAAATGGGTTTTAGCTCATGAAATTATGAATTTTGGCTACCGTAAAATTATCTGCCAATAGGTTAGAATGACTAAAAATAACCAAAAATTATGAGATATGTCTTATCAATCATGTACTTCAAACTCCATAGAGTTAGTACCTAATGGGTCAAAATGAGTAATAATGGCAAAAAACTATAGGTTATAGATCATCAAATCATAAATTTTAAACTCCGCAAAATATTTGTCAAAGATCAAAGCAACTTAAAATGATAAAAAATTATGGGCTATAGCCCATAAAATCGTGAATTTTGACTGCCATGAAATTATTTGCGAATGGACCGTAATGACTAAAACTAACTAAAAATGGTGGGATGTAGCTCATGAAAATATGAATTTTATACTCTATGAAATTATTTGTATATGGGTCGAAACAAATAAAATGGTAAAAAATAATGGGTTATAACTAATACAATCGTGTATTATGGCCTCTACAAGTTTATTTGCTAATGGGAAGAAAGACCCACAAGTGACAAAAAAGTATTGATTGTATCTCCTGTAGATGATCAAAATATATTTTTACTTAGGCTGATGATCAGCTTGGATCTAAGAAGTGAATGCCCAATAGGCTAAATACTTTGAATGGGCCCCAAGTCAAGCTCACAACAAGCTGCAACGAAGGTCGTCTGATGACTGAAGTGAACCTCACCAAGCAACCCACATCAAGTCGACTTGACCAAACCAAAACACAAGTTGACTCCCACAACATGCCCCAGACCGAGTCCAAAGGCGTCATTGGTTGGCCAAGCCTAGAGTCGAATTTTGTGTCAAATTTGAACTCATAGGCGAAGCTCGCCAAGCAATAAACTTCGCCCACGTCAATCCAGGTGGACTAAGTCATCTACTTTTGAAGAAGGCGCGCTCATGTCCGCAGTGATCTTCGACCACGCCTTTAGTGAACCTCGCCAAGTCCGCAAAGTTCGCCCAAATAGCCGTTTTAGAGCTATTTTTAGGGGATAACCGCTCTCCACTAACTCTTATTTTCATGGCTACTTAACCCACAATTAAAGGGGCCATTAACTCTCTCTCTCTTAGCCTATAAAAAGAGAGAAGATCATCTATTTTAAAGGGGTTCCAAAAGTTCAGCAGAAGAATCAGCACACGCATCGCAATTGCGATTCCATTGAGAAATATTGCTAAGAGAAGACTGGGTTATATTACAATCAATTCAACTCTTGTCAACAGCAAAAGACCCATTGTCTTAATCGGCGCGTCAATATTGTATAAGATCGACGCTCCACCGACACACAGAAAAGAACCCTAGGAAATATAAATTTTTCTTTGTTTCACTATATTTCTTTCGTTGTAATCTACGTCAATTGTAATACAAAAGAACCCAAAATAGGATGGCGACTCGCTGGGGACTTCCTTCTCCTCCGATGAGAAGATTGTGTCGCACGTTGACACCAAGACCCTCGATCTTTTGCTGAAAGGCTACTCATTAAATTTGACCAAGTGAAGTTCGAGAAATCTATTTTCAAGAACCAAATCTCCGTAACAGCGACTGTATGCAATTATCATAGAATTAGCCGCAGTGCCAATCTCGGGGTCTAAAATGATCCTCGAGTGTGTAAAGGCCACCTTCGCCGAAGATAGTTTGAGCTTAGATGGAAGCCAAACAAACTTCGCTACGAGCGAAGGAAATTCGACTCTCGCCTTGAGCGAGGATCAAAATGTTACCACGTCTGATCTCAGACTTCAGTCTTTGATTCCTTTAGGAGTTCAATTTAAAGCGTCTCGCAAATGCTTGCTATGCTTCCCCGATAGAAGCTAGAAATGGGGGTAACTCCTCAGTAATATTCCCTCAAGGGAATAAAACCATCATTGATGATCCNACATCGTCGTAAGCGACGTTCACACTTCGAAGCCAAGACCAGCGAAGTTAGCACCGGCATTGATCTAAGAGACTTCATAACTCTGAAGAAAGCTGGCCAATGTCAGCATTGTGTGACCCTCAGAGAAGTGGTCTCCGCAGTTCAAAAGAGTTTTCAATGTAAAGAATCAGTTTTCAACCGTCTCAGTCATGTTCCTGAGCCTTCAGAGGTTCGGACTAAATGACGACGACATGCTCGAAGAGGCAAAATGCATGTATTCACTGTCAATATGACACGTGTGACTTCCAGAGACGATGAGGAAAGTACCGATAGCTCGCCCAATCCAATATACTCTCCTGGCATCGGATCCATACTACCAGAAACCGATGGCGTATATCGCAACACAAGGCTAAGAAGAAGAGCGGCGATTCCTTTCGACTACTCTTCCATCCCAATGCGGACATCGCAGTTTTCATCCCATACAAACCAACCCACTTCCAGTGGAGCCAACTCCGTCATGGCATTGAATCCAACCCCTAGTTCGACCTGTCATTGAAGTAAACCATAGAGCTGAAGGAGGAAGGAACGAAGTCAAATGAATTTATGGACCAGTTTTTATTGCTGTTCACTTTCCAGAAGAGGATGTCACGTTGTTGCTTTTCATAATTCCATGGCGTTAAGACAACTGTGCTAGAAGCCATCGATGTGGGCTTCTCAGTGATGATTGCCTGCATTTCTTTCCATTGGAGGTACATCTTTGGGAGCTGGGAGATGTGTACTGCATCCCTGCAAAGGGATCCACTATGACCACAAAGGGACAGACACAGAATATGAGGCTTCCTTTTGAGAGCCCAACAAGTTGATTTTGAAGCATTGCCTTCCTTATTTGAAAGGGAGGTAGGGGAGCCATGTGTTTAGAACCTGCGTTGAGCAAAATAGATGCATATTTTCACTTTTCAGACGTAAATGAAGCATCAAAGTAAATATATTAATTGTTCCTATCTTGCTCATTTTTTCGTGTGTGCAACTATTAGGGTGACAGAAAGCTTTTACAGTGCAACTAGTCATGTTGTCTTACTGCAGAAAATTGGCGAGTTTTACTGCCATTTCATTGCCCACTCCGCCAGGTTTTTACCAAATTATGCTTAATTTCAGTGATTGATTGCATAAAGTTTAAAAGAATCTGCAATACTAATCCCACATGAATTAGCATTGTTCTATGTAACATAGATGATCTTTTTTTGTTTTTTTTTCGGGTTGGGGTTGGGTGGGGGTGGGGTTGGAGTAGGTGTTGGGGAAACTCTGATGCCGAGATCCAATACCAAATAGCTGAGAGAGAATAACAAACACACCAAATTAATGCCACAAACAAGATACACCAGTTTTAACGTGGTTCGGCGAATGCCTACGTCCACGGGGCAAGGAAGGGAGAGTTTTCACTATTAGAAATCAAGGGGATACAACTAGGATTACAAATCTCACTAAAACCCACAACAAATCACTCTTGATCTCTCCCAAATGCTCCAACAATAGAAACCACAAAACCCCTCTCAATGACTGCTAAAACCTTCTTGCCTTAAGCCCTAAAACAAGTTTTGAGTATTTATAGAAATCCTAAACGAAACAGGTCTGGAAACCGCGGTCGACCGCCAACTCCCAGAAGCTCAGAAACGATCTGTGCACGAATGCGGTCGACCGCCAGAATCCCACGATCGACCGCCAGACTCTCAAAAGCACACTCATGCCTGTCCAAGCGGTCTTCTCCATATGCTCGCCATTTCTACAATTCTCCACCTCAGCGAACGTTTTTCTAAAACTGAGCCGACACTGACCACACCAAAATGCCTCACTTGTTGCGTCCAGTACGCCATGATAACGGGCTCATGATAACAGACTCCATCCTCAACAAGTCGAGACTCATACGGGAGTGCGAACACTCACCCAAAACAACAATGTCTACTCACCAAATCGGCTGCATCATAAAGACTGCCTACGTTTCCTCTTGCCCAAGGAATCAAGCCTTCACGTAGTTCACCCAATGGCCTCCAAACACCCTCAATCCAAAAGAAGAGTTCTCAACTCTTCACCAACATTAACACCCAATCTACGACTGATAGCATCACTAATGACCCCAAACTGACACGATCCAAACACCTCCACCTGAGGTGACCTAATGGTCATATCCAAACTACATCCACCAGCTACACTTGAATCTACCAACTCATCATCCGCATCCGAATCCAAATGAATCTCACGCTGTGTCACCTCAGCTGGAATCCCAAACAATGCAGAATGATCTGGAGTATGTGGAGTAATCTCCACCTAATATGGAGTAGTATCACCCTCCACCCGTTGCGATATCCCACTGATCTAATCTACACTCTCTACATGTTGAGAGTCCAATGTGACATACCTGCTCCAAACAAACTCAGAAGCTCTCAACTGATAGTTGTTTGGTGGAAAATTGATTAGTAAAAAGACTGAAAGAAATTTGATTTGTATTCTCTCGATCTTAATTACAATTTGGATTTCCGATTACAAAAGAGAAGAGAATGATCTGAATTCTCCCCTTTGTTTAATTCTGGGTTCTTCACGGTAGCGATGAAATACCTCACTCGAATGCTCGCGTCGAGTTTACTTTCCGTTGACGATCCGAACGTATTGTTTCACTGGAACGTGATTGATTCCTCTTGATTGATATTGAGGATGACTTGCATGACAAATTTAAAAATAATTCTTAACGAGTTTTAGAACTCAGAGCGAGTTTAAACTCTGTAACAGAGTTGATTTGAACCGAAAATTGGTTAATAAGCCAAGAATGAAAGCTCCAGGGAATGCTCCAGAGATTGAGCGAAGACCCCCTTTTCTGATCCCTAGATCCGAGAAATCTCCAAGATCCGAAGATAATCTGCTCAAGAGGTTGCCGATCTCTCCTTTTGCGATCTATTTTTGATGCCAAAAAACCAATCCCTTAACTCAATTGAGTTTCTGGTATTTATAGGGGATTAAGGGTGGTAACTACCCCCTTAATCCACTCCTAAGTGGGACAGAAATCCCTCAAATAATGAGGGGAAAACGGTTCCTAGAACTGTTCAGTTCGTGTTTGAACGAGTCAAACGCCGAAAATGGCATTCTGGACCCGAACTCTGTGTTTTAGACATCAAACGCAGAGTTGGGCCTGTTTTAGGCTAAAAACGCAAGGTCACGCAGCGTTATGAACTCTGAAACACAGAGTTGGGCTCTGCATGAACTCTGCGTTTTGGACCTGTGACGCAGGGTTGGGCTCTTGATGCGGCATAAACATGTACCAAAAAGGTTGCAAGTGCACAACCGTATCAAGTTATAGTATTTAAGATATCGATCCCACGAGGAAGGTGTTTTGTAGGAGAAAATATAAAATCGGTTCTTATGTTGTGTGTGTGACAAGTAGGAGTGATAAGTGAATGTGATTGTGGAGAGATAGAGAGAGTGGAAGTGATAGTGTGTAAATCAGCACGAGATATAAGTGAGAGTGGATGTGACAAAGAATGAATATGATCAATAAGGCAAGAAGGAAAAGGAAAATAAAAATCAAGAATAAAGAAAATAAAATTCAAGAATAAAAGAAAATGCAAGAAATTAAAGATGGTGGATTCAATTATAGATATGGGTAATCTACAATTGAACCCACTTCTTAGAAAATGGTGATTCCCTAGAGGGTTCTAGCCTAAAGGCGAATCAAACAAAATAAAAATAAACAAAAAGAAAAACTAAACCCAAGAGGGTTCTAGTCTCAAGGTAAATAGTATAAGAAATTAAAATCTAACTACAAAATAAAGTGCAAAATCTAAACTACAAAATAAAATTGCAAGAATTAAATGCAAGAAATTAAATCTATTCTATAAGCATGAAATAAATCTAAGGCAAGAGGGTTCTAACCTCTTGGCTATTTAACAAGAAAATAAAATCTAAACTACAAGCATAGAAATAAATCTACACTAATAAGCAATAAAAAGGAAATAAAAGAGAAAAAGGAAAGAAAATGCAAACCTCTAAATGGCATCGATGCCCCCATCGATGCTGGCATCGATGCCTGCCTGCTTCTAGCTGCTGTCCGCAGAACTCCTCTTTCATTGGTTCTTGGGCTTGGATTTTGGGCTTTTGCTTGGGCTTTTGGGCTTTGATATTTCTTTTAATCCTTCATCTTAGCTTGGGCTTTTGGATAGATTGGAAATTGATTTTCCAATTGGCTTCTTGATTCATTTCTTCATTTAATCAATGGGTTTTTGTTGAGAGATGGGAAGTTGAGATTTATTCTTCATTAACCTGCAATTAAAAGATAAAAACAATTATTAGTGGTATATTTATTCATATAAAATAGATAATGAGGGTATAAAATTGTAATAAAATGTGATTATCAGCTCTGCATGAACTCTGTGTTTTGAGTCCACGGACGCAGGGTTAGGCTCTGCATAAACTCTGTGTTTTGAGTCCATGAACTCTGCATTTTGACTCTGGAATGTAGCCATGACCTCTGCGTTTTGAGTTTAGAATGTAGCCACTACCTCTGCGTTTTGAATCTCAAATACGGTCATAACCTCTGTATTTTGAGTTTAGAACGCGGGCATGACCTCTGCGTTTTGAGTTCAGAATATGGGCATGACCTCTGCATTTTGAATCTTGGATGCAGAGGTGAGCCTCAGGCGGGCTCGGCCAGCTTCAGGCTAAGTCCAATGTTCAGGCGAAGTGCAGTCTCACAGACGGACTTCAGAACATAACTTGCTGCGAAGAACATGTCATAACTTTCAAACCATAAGTCGGAATGGGACGAATTATATATGAAAATCGGCTATCTCGACGAGACGGAGTCGACAGAACCAACCCCTTAGGGTTCGGTTTGCTTTCTCCATTTTGCCAAATTCCTTCCAGTTTGAGAGATATTCGTGTTTTGATATGAAGAGACCGTCAATTTGTAGTCTTTTTTGCTAGAGCGTTGCAAAGATCGTTACCTTATAACCTTCGTCTTAGCTCCTTAAAAATATAAGAGTTATCAGATTGTAACTTCCGATGTTGATTGTAAAGGCTGTTGAATTAGAGCTTTCATTGGTTATTATGAAGGTCGTCAGATTGTAACCTTCTACGTGAAAGTCTTCAAATTGTAGCCTTCTAAAAGTTATCGAAATGTAACTTCTATTATCGGTGTTTGATAAGGATCAGCTATCTGTTGTGATTTTTAGACAGCCTACAATAGCCAAAAGAGCCTCTGAATCCCAATTGTGCAATCGGATCCAATCTCACATTCATGATGTGACCAAGTGCTGGATAGCCAAACATGCGACGCAACCCAAAGTCTAAAACAGCTCCACCAGATCTAACAACTCTCAATGCAGTAGTCGGCAACCTCATAAAATGGCCCAAACATGTCGAAGCCCGAATACCAAATCCACTGTTCGACAACCAACGCCGATCCTTCTCCAGAAAGGAACAGCTCACCGAATCCGCCATCTCATCTCATCGCCCCAATGTCTCCTCTCCTACAAAGTGTCTCCAACTACTATGAGCTCGGCACGAATGTAAGAAAGAACCCCTACTAGAACTAGTACGATGGATAACCTTTCTACCAATACACCTCCTCCAACTATTACGGACTACTAGGGCTTCATACTAACGGGACTTGGTTGTAAACCATAACTACCTAGTATAATCCCTAACATAGGAAACAAAATACCGATTACCTCCCAATGATGCCTCCTTAGAAGGCCCCCAATCCCTGACTGAACACTTCCAATAAGACTCCTCGATCGATGGATAAGTGACAAACTCCATCTCGGTCTTCTCGCTCTTCTCAATGTGCTCAAAGGACTTTAATCTATAGGTCATAGCATTCCTCAACAATCTATGTACGACATAACCAATCATATATCCAAGCCACAAACAATGCCACAGTCTAGCCAAAGAAGTCATCAGCTCTCTATCAATCACCATGCTCCCAAGTAAATAATACAAGTTGCTCCTTCTGACGCCCTTCATCACAATCATGGACCCCATAAGGTTCGGTTTGCTTCCTCCGTTTTGTCAAATTCCTTCCGGTTTGAGAGATATTCGCGTTTTGATATAAAGAGACCGTTAATTTGTAGTCTCTTTTTCTAGAGCGTTGCAAAGATCGTCACCTTATAACCTTCGTCTTGACTCCTTAAAAATATGAGAGTCATCAGATTGTAACTCCCGATGTTGATTGTGAAGGTAACCTTCGTCTTGACTCCTTAAAAATATGAGAGTCATCAGATTGTAACTCCCGATGTTGATTGTGAAGGCTGTTGAATTAGAGCTTTCATTGGTTGTTGTGAAGGTCGTCAGATTGTAACCTTCTACGTAAAAGTTTTCAAATTGTAGCCTTCTGGAAATCATCGAATTGTAACTTCTATCATCGGTGTTTGATAGGGATCAGCTATCTATTATGATTTTTAGACAGCCTATAATAGCTAAAAGAGCCTCTAAATCCTAATTGTACAATCAGATCCAATCTCACATTCAAGATGTGACAAAGTACTGGGTAGCCAAACATCCGACGCAACCCAAAGTATGAAACAGCTCCACCAGATCTAACAACTCTCAATACAGCAGTCGACAACCTCATAAAATGGCTCAAACATGTCGAAGCCCGAATACCAAATCCACTGCTCGACAACCAACGCCGATCCTTCTCCATAAAGGAACAGCTCACCGAATCCACCATCTCATCTCGTCACCCTAATATATCCTCTCCTACGAAGTGTCTCCAACTGCTATGAGCTCAACACGAATGCAAGAAAGAACCCCTACTAGAACTAGTACGATGGGTAACCTTTCTGCCAATACACCTCCTCCAACTGTTGCGGACTACTAGGCCTTCATACCAACGGGACTTGGTTGCAACTCATAACTGCCTAGTACAATTCCTAACATAGGAAACAAAATACCGATTACCTCCCAATGATGCCTCCTTGGAAGCCCCCCTAATGCCTGACTGAACACTTCCAATAAGACCCCTCGATCGATGGATAAAAGTGCCAAACTCCATCTCAGTCTTCTCGCTCATCCCAATATGCTCAAAGGACTTCAATCTACAGGTCATAGAACTCCTCAACAATCTATGCATGGCATAACTAATCATATATCTCAGCAACAAACAATGTCACAGTCTAGCCAAAGAAATAGTCAGCTCTCTATCAATTATCATGCTCCCAAGCAAATAATACAAGTTGCTCCTTCTGATGCCCTTTATCACAATCATGGACCCCATAGGGTTTGGTTTGCTACCTCCGTTTCGCCAAATTCCTTCCGGTTTGAGAGATATTCGTGTTTTGATATGAAGAGACCGTCAATTTGTAGTCTCTTTTGCTAGAACGTTGCAAAGATCGTCACCTTGTAACCTTCGTTTTGACTCCTTGAAAATATGAGAGTCATCAGATTGTAACTCCCGATGTTGATTGTGAAGGTTGTTGGATTAGAGCTTTCATTGGTTGTTATGAAGATCGTCAGATTATAACCTTCTACGTGAAAGTCTTCAAATTGTAGCATTCTGAAAGTCGTCGAATTGTAACTTTTATCATCGGTGTTTCATGGAGATCAGCTATCTATTGTGATTTTTAGACAACCTACAATAGCTAAAAGAGCCTCTGAATCCCAATTGTACAATCGGATCCAATCTCACATTCAAGATGTGACCAAGTACTGGGTAGCCAAACATCTGACGCAACCCAAAGTCTGAAACAGCTCCACCAGATCTAACAACTCTCAATACAGCAGTCGGCAACCTCATAAAATGGCTCAAACATGTCGAAGCCCGAATACCAAATCCACTGCTCGGCAACCAACGCCGATCCTTCTCCATAAAGGAACAGCTCACCAAATCCACCATCTCATCTCGTCGCCCTAATATCTCCTCTCCTACGAAGTGTCTCCAACTGCCATGAGCTCGGCACGAATGCAAGAAAGGACCCCTACTAGAACTAGTACGATGGGTAACCTTTCTGCCAATATACCTCCTCCAACTGTTACGGACTACTAGGGCTTCATACCAACGGGACTTGGTTGTAACCCATAACTACCTAGTACAATCCCTAACATAGGAAACAAAATACCGATTACTTCCCAATGATGCCTCATTAGAAGCCCCCCCAATGCCTGACTGAACACTTCCAATAAGACCCCTCGATCGATGGATAGAAGTGCCAAACTCCATCTTGGTCTTCTCGCTCATCTCAATATGCTCAAAGGACTTCAAATCTATAGGTCATAGAACTCCTCAACAATCTATGCACGGCATAACCAATCATATATCCCAGCAACAAACAATGCCACAGTCTAGCCAAAGAAGTCGTCAGCTCTCTATCAATCACCATGCTCCCAAACCCTAATTTGACCTTCAAGCGTGCATCCGTCAAGATTATCCTATAGCCTGCTACCTCCAATGCCCCAAGTGAAATGATATTCTTCTTCAATTGAGGAATGAACCTCACTTCAACCAACTCCCGAATCATCCCGTCACTCATCTGAATCCGAACGGTACTGATACCACCAATAGGGCATTTCTGATCATTTCTCATGAGCACAACATCCCCTCTTTCTAACTCCTGAAAGCTGAAGAACCAATCCCTCCTAGGACATATGTGGTAAGTAGTACCTGAATCCAACATCCACTCAGTGGAGTCAGCAATACCAACTGACGGAAGAGATGGGTACGAATAGCCCAAAAAATCTGAATCTGAAATGTCGTCACTAGCCTTGGCAACATTCAACTCTGAAGCTTGAATAACTTTCTCCTTATTCTTCTCGACTTGTAATTTTGGATATTTAGCTTTTCAATGTCCATCCTCTCTACAAAAGGCACACTGATTCCTACTAACTACAGGATGAGCCCCTCTAGACTATGACCTTCTACCACGGTTTGGACTCTTAGCTCTTGCGACCAATGCCCCCGCTACCGGCTCAATGGAAGTCTTCTTGTCCTTCTTACGAAGTTGATAATTCACAAGTGTCGTGGTGACCTCACTATACGAAAGAGATACATTCCCATTAATAAGAGTACGGACGAAGGTTTCATATTCCTCGTCGGGCAAGGAACTCAACAATATCAACGTCTTGTCCTCATCTTCAACCATTGTTTTGTGGAAAATTTGTAGTAAAAAGACAATGAAGGAAAATTGATTTGTATTCCTTTAATCTCAGTTACAATTGGATTTTCTGATTACAAAAGAGAGGAGAATGATCTGGATTCTCCCCTTTGTTTAATTCTGGGTTCTTCACGGTGGCGATGAGATGCCTCCCTCGAATGCTCGCATCGAGTTTGCTTCTTGTTGACGATCCGATGTCTTGTTTCACTGGAACGTGGTCTTCTCCTCACGATTTGACGTTGTGGAGAACTCCGAACGAGTTTAAAACTCTATGAAAGAGTTGATTTAACTGAAAGTAGGTTATAAGCCAAGGATGAAGAAGATCTTGTTGCAGATCTCCCAAGCTCCAACCGAAGGATGAAGGATCCTCTTTTCGCTGCCAAGAAGTTCCAACAGACTGCCCGAAAGATCCAGCCCCGAACTAAGTTGATTTCTTAGTTATTTATAGGGGATTAAGGGGTGTAACCACCTCCTTAATTCGTTCCTAAGTGGGGCTAATGGGATGTAACCGCCCCTTAAATCACTCTTGAGTGGAGTTGTGATCCCCTCAGATCGTGGGAAACAGTTTTGGAACCGTTCAGCTCGTGTTTGAACGAGTCAAACGCAGGCCCGCGTTCTGACGTGAATTCTGCATTCAAACGCAGTATCTGGAAGCTTGAACGCATCGTCTGGAAGCTCGGACGCAGCAATTAGAAGCTGCGTTTGCAGCGTTGGAATCTATGTCTGAGCTGCGTTTGCAGCGATTTGGAAGCTGCGTCTGGCGGTGGCGATTTGAGCTGCGTCTGGCAGCGATTTGAGCTGCGTCTGGCAGCGATTAGAGCTGCGTCTGGCAGCGATTGCGTTTGCAGCGATTTGGAAGCTGCGTTTGAGCTGCGTTCGTGGCTATGAACGTGGTGCGTCTTGATACTGGTACGCGGGGAGGACTTCCACGTCTTGGTTTGAAGAGACCGTCAATTTATAGTCTCTTTCTATCGAAGTTTTGCAAAGATCGTCATTTTGTAATATTTACTTTAGCTCTTTGATATGCAAGAGTCGTCAGATTGTAACTCTCGATGTTGATTGTGAAGGCTGTTAAACTAGAGCTCTCATCGGTTGTCGTGAAGGTCGTCAGATTGTAACCTTCAGCGATCTACGTGAAAGTCTTCAAATTGTAGCCTTCTGGAAGTTGTCAGATTGTAACTTCCATCATCGGTGTTTGATGGAGATCAGCTATCTATTGTGATTTTTTGACAGCCTACAGAACCCCCTCTAAAGTTTTCGAAAGTTCGCGGTTGACTGGGACGAAGTTTCGGAATACTTTGGATTTTAACTCTGATCTTGGAGCTGCTGATTCCTTGTTGTAAAGGATTTGTTCTCTGCACTTGCTTCGAATGCATCTTGGTTGAAGGGATTTGCCATGTAGGACCTGTGTGAAGGTATGCGCCATAATCCTGCTTCTGGAATGTGGGGGTGGACCCTGCATTTTGAATTTGGAACACGGGTGTGACCTCGGCGTTCGGTTTTTGCATCGCGGGTCTGACCTCAACGTTTTGACTTAAGACATGGAAGTGGCTTCCGTGCATTTTTGACTAAGTCTTTGAGACTTGTCTTTGGCTTATCTGTTTTAAGTCTCGGCTCACATCCATTAAGCTGATGGACCTGCAAACGTGCATAGGATTTTTGGCAAACCCTCAGCCATCAACGGATTTGATAAGCCTTTACCGACTACCGTTTGAGTCGGGCTAGCATGTGGATTGTCTAAGTCCATTCCACATGTAACGTTGTGCTAAGAGAATGAACCCTCTTAGACTTGATGCTATGATTTTGAATACATAGACTTTGTCATTTTCACGGGAAACGACTAACCGGCAACGCGTGTTAGGCGTAGGCTTATCTCTAATTAGGGATCGAGATAAATTCCCCCATGCGTAAAAGGCATGGATTTTGGTGCTACGATGTTGAATACGTAGACTTTGTCGTTATTTCTTCCTGTGTTACTTGAAACACTGAAAGAAAGTTGGAAATGCCAGAGGTGTAATATTAACTTGGCATGAATTTTCACTTAGAGTGAAATTCAGAATTTTTTTTATTATCAATAGGATAATTCCAGAAAATAATTAATCCGTTGGGGATTTTATAATGACAACTTGCTATTCTTGTTGAAAAAGGGTTAATAAGTTCATTGGGGGGTTTGATTGTTAGAGGTGTGATGTTAACCTAACAGTATTTTTATGGACCTATCGCTCCGTTGATGAGAGTCGATAAGTGGAAGGTGTTGCGATCGGAGCAACTTTGAGGACCTATCGCTCTATTGACGAGAGTCGATAAGTTGATTTTGTCAGAGGTGTTTGATATTAACGTGAGGAGCAACTTTGTGGATTTATCATCCTATTGACGAGGATTGATAAGTGGGTTTTGTCAGAGGTTTAGTGTTAACGTGACGAGATTGTGTTGCGATGGGAGCAACTTTGTGGACCTATCATCCTATTGACGAGGATTGATAAGTGGGTTTTGTCAGAGGTTTAGTGTTAATGTGACGAGATTTGTGTTGTGATGGGAGCAACTTTGTGGACCTATCATCCTATTGACGAGGATTGATAAGTGGGTTTTGTCAGAGGTTTAGTGTTAACGTGACAGGATTTGTGTTGCGATTGGAGCAACTTTGTGGACCTATCATCCTATTGACGAGGATTGATAAGTGGGTTTTGTCAGAGGTTTAGTGTTAACGTGACGAGATTGTGTTGCGATGGGAGCAACTTTGTGGACCTATCATCCTATTGACGAGGATTGATAAGTGGGTTTTGTCAGAGGTTTAGTGTTAACGTGACGAGATTTGTGTTGTGATGGGAGCAACTTTGTGGACCTATTGTAACGTCCCGCCCCGGAATCCCGGAGTCGGTACGCTACTAGATCTAATGGACTGGCCTCACAAACTATCACATGTCTTTTCAGCACGTTTTGTCCTCACTCACGCGCTCCCTGGAAAACTTCCCAGGGGGTCACCCATCCTAGAATTTCTCCAGGTCAAGCACGCTTAACTTTGGAGTTTCTAAGAGTTGGGTTCCCGAAAAGAAGATGCATCTTGGTGATATGAGTATTCCAATCAAATCTATCAATACTAATCACATCCCCCTCTCAAGGGTTAGGGTATTACAGGAAACGTCCTCGTTGTGCCAAATCATATCATCCAAGACCGTACCATCCGTGTGAGATTCTAGAGGTGGCTCCTACGGCCTCAAGAGGTGGCTCCCGCCCTCTCGACGTAGCACTTTGCGCCGCATAGCACTTAGCTCTCACAATTCCGGTTGGCTTTGCTCTGATACCATTTGTAACGTCCCGCCCCGGAATCCCGGAGTCGGTACGCTATTAGATCTGATGGACTGGCCTCACAAACCACCACATGTCTTTTCAGCACGTTTTGTCCTCACTCACGCACTCCCTGGAAAACTTTCCAGGAGGTCACCCATCCTAGAATTTCTCCAGGTCAAGCACGCTTAACTTTGGAGTTTCTAAGAGTTGGGTTCCCGAAAAGAAGATGCATCTTGGTGGTATGAGTATTCCAATCAAATCTATTAATACTAATCACATCACCCTCTCAAGGGTTGGGGTATTACACCTATCATCCTATTGAAGAGGATTGATAAGTGAATTTGTCAGAGGTTTAATGTTAACGTGAAAAGATTGTGTACTTGTGATTTGAACAAGATTTTGGGGATTAGCGTCTCGCTGGGGAGAATTGCTAAATGAGTTTATCATCAGAAGCGATGAATTTTGATACTAAGATTTTGAAGACTTATTGTCTTGCTAGGGAATATTGCGATTTGAGCATTTTTGAGGACCTATCATCCTATTGAAGAGGATTGATAAGTTGATTGTCAGAGGTATATTGTTAACGTGATAAATTGGAGCGATGCCAGCTGCATTCATACTCTGTGGGGTGATGATCGTCAGAAGTGTAATGTTAACTCGACGATGTGAAAGATTCGTTACTCTTAATCCTGTGGATTCCAAGTAACCAACCCCCAGTCTTGATTAAGACTTAGTAGGGGAATAAAAAGAGATAGACAAGGCACATCACCTAGTGGGGCACTATCCATGAAGTCGGAATAGAGGCACATCATATGGTAGGCCATTATCTGATGAGTTTGACTATTAGAGGTAACTGTTAACGTGATAGTTTTGTGGACCCGCCATCCTACTTGAAGAGGATTGGTGGGGGAATTTGGAGGAAAAGGACTATCAGAGGTGACGGTTAACGTGATAGTTTTGGTGGACCCGCCATCCTACTTGAAGAGGTTTGGTGGGAGAATTTGGAGGAAAATGACTATCAGAGGTGACGGTTAACATGATAGTTTTGGTGGACCCGCCATCCTACTTGAAGAGGATTGGTGGAGGAATTTGGAAAAACTAGACTATCAGAGGTAACTATTAACGTGATAGTTTTTGTGGACCCGGCATCCTATTGAGGAGGATTGGTGTGGGAATTTAGAGGAAGGTAGACTATCAGAGGTGATCATTAACGTGATAGTTTTAGTGGACCCGCCATCCTATTGAAGATGGCTATCAGAGGTAACTGTTAACGTGATAGTTTTGATATACCCGCCATCCTACTTGAAGAGGATTGGTGGGGAATTTGGAGAAAGGTAGACTATCAGAGGTGATCATTAACGTGATAGTTTTAGTGGACCCGCCATCCTATTGAAGAGGATTGGTGGGGGAATTTGGAGAAAGGTAGACTATCAGAGGTGATCATTAACGTGATAGTTGTTGGACCTACCATCCTATTAAAGAGGATTGGTGGGGGAATTTGAAGAAAAAAGACTATCAGAGGTGACAGTTAACGTGATAGTTTTGGTGGACCCGCCATCCTACTTGAAGAGGATTGGTGGGGGAATTTGGAAAAACTAGACTATCAGAGGTAACTGTTAACGTGATAGTTTTGATGGACCCGCCATCTTATTGAGAAGGATTGGTGGGGGAATTTGGAGGAAGGTAGACTATCAGAGGTGATCATTAACGTGATAGTTTTAGTGGCTGTCATCTTACTGAAGAGGATTAGCTTCAGTGATTGTAGTATCTTTTTGGTGGACCCGCCATCCTACTTGAAGAGGATTAGTGGGAGAATTTGGAGAAAATGGACTATCAGAGGTGATCATTAACGTGATAGTTGTTGGACCTACCATCCTACTGAAGAGGAGGATTGGTGGGAGAATTTGGAGAAAATGGACTATCAGAGGTGATCATTAACGTGATAGTTGTTGGACCTACCATCCTACTGAAGAGGATTGGTTTCAGTGATTGTAGTATCTTCCCCTTCTGACTGAGAAGATTGGGCTTGGTCCGATTGCTCAGGTGGATCCTGCCTACTTTGTTCTTCAGCTTTGATCCTGGCAATAATCTTTTGAGCCTGTTCGCCTTGAGAGATTAGTTGTCTCCAAGAACGGCATTCTGCAACTCCGATTCGGGCTAGGAGGTCGGTCTGCAAGTTGTGTCGACAGGTCTCTACCAGTGTAGACTGTGTCATACCTGACGAACACCAGAGAGCCATGGTTCGGAACCTCTTGACGAAGGCTTTGACGGACTCCCTCTTCTTTTGCTTAGTGGCGAGGAGGGTATGGATGGAGACTTCTGTATCCTCTTCAAAGAATCTTGATAGGAAAAGTCTCTCTAGATCTGCCCATTTTTTGATACATCCCGCAGGTAGTTTTCCGAACCATTCAAAGGCAACTCCCTTGAGGGTGCCAATAAACAATCGAACTAGTATGGCGTCGTTTGATATCACATTACCAGTCTGTGACTTGAAATGATAGATATGTTGGTTTGGTGATCTCGTGCCGTCAAAAGTTTGTAGCGTCGGGACTTCGAATTTTGGAGGATAAGGGGCTGCATCCCATTCGGCAGGATAAGGGCTCTGTTGGCCATGGCATTGAGGCGGGCTTCCAATTCTTCCATTTTGGCAGATTGGAGATTCTGCTCGTTCTCAGTCTCTCTTCCTTCATCAGAGGAAGATTCTAGGTTGTGGGCTTCTTGGTCAGAAGCCGTGTCATCAACTACTTTTCCCTTCCCTTTGCTTGTGTGAGGTCGGGATGAAGACGTTTTTCCTCTCCGGGAGGATTCTTGCCTAAACGGCGAATCTGTCTCCTGAGATTTGGCCTTGTCTGCGACGAGTTGAATCAACATGACCATGAGTTCATTGATGGCCTCCTGCTGAGATTTGAGCATGACCTCCTGCTCAACAACCCTCTTTGAAAGATCTTCAGAATGTTCTGCCATGTGGGTAAAACTCTCATGCCTAATGAAAGAGCTTGATGATTGAGACTCCGCAATGGCTGAGTGTTCATCATCGGAATTAGTTCCTCTAGCTAACCTCCGATAGTTGACAGGGAGAATGGTTCCGGTTCGTGTCCGAGTGCGTTGGTAGACTCCTTCAAACTCGTTAGCGATTTCTCTGACGGTCGGCGAACGACTTGTCTCAGAGTCATCGGAACTAGGACCTGAGGCTTTTCCTCTGGCGATCACATTGATAGTGACCTCAGGATATTCTTAGCGATTTCTCTGACGGTCGGCGAACGACTTGTCTCAGAGTCATCGGAACTAGGACCTGAGGCTTTCCCTCTGGCGATCACATTGATAGTGACCTCAGGATATTCGGTCTCTGGAGACTTCTTCCTGTGAGAACATCGTCGTTGGTTGGGCAAAGCAACATTCGTAAATTGGTCGAACACCAATAGTTTGGCCACATATGAGCAACATTGATATTCCGAGAGGACCATAGGAATGACTTGTTGCATCGGTCTTTCTCTCGATATGAACTCTCTCAAATCTATTGTGAAGATTCGAGGAGAACTACTCACAGATCGTGAGATTTGAATTGGAACCCCCAGTCTATGATTAGACAGGACTGGCTCTTGGTGAACATGGATCTGGTTGAGATGCCTTGACTCCATGGAGTTCTTATATCCGCCCCTCAATCTATTCGCGCTACGCAGAGTATATACCAGGCTCTGTATTGGATTTCGTCAACTGAACGCATGCCTGAGCTTCAGGTTTTGCTGATGAAACGCATATTTGAGAGTTGCGTTTATTTTGTGGAACGCACCCCTGAGAGTTGCGTTCATTTTGTGGAACGCGCCCCTGAGGGTTGCGCTCAGTCTTCTTCACACAGAGCCTATGTTTGGGCTCATAGACACGAGGCTTGCGTTCTGAAGCAGAAACGCAGAGCACATGATTGCGTTTAGGCTCACAAACACGAAGCTCGTGTTGACTTGAGGATCGGCATTCTCGGAGATGTGCTCGTCGTAAGGATCTCCTCCTCCGTCGATCGACATTCTTCTTAGCCTACTTCAAGGCCTTTGTTGCCTCAAAGGGCATCTTTCGACCCGATACCCGTCGTCTTGGCACGGGTTTGGCTGAAGCTGAGCCTACTCCATCGGGGGAGGGGCTGTCCGAGCAGTCTTTCTTAGGCGGTTCGGCTGTAATTGGAGCAGTTGGAGCTTTAGTCTCTTTGGAGACTTTGTGGATCTTGCGCATAGCCTTGGGGCTAAGGGATCCAGAGGAGAGGGTCTCCTCAAACTTGGCTTGATCAAACTCTACCACGAGAGTTTCGATGGTTGTTCCGATGAGATGAACATCGGATTGTACCACCACTTCTTCGTCAGAGAAGCTAGTCCCCAGCAGAGTCGCCATCTTTTGTTTTGTGGAAAATTTGTAGTAAAAAGACAATGAAGGAAAATTGATTTGTATTCCTTTAATCTCAGTTACAATTGGATTTCCTGATTACAAAAGAGAGGAGAATGATCTGGATTCTCCCCTTTGTTTAATTCTGGGTTCTTCACGGTGGCGATGAGATGCCTCCCTCGAATGTTCGCGTGAGTTTGCTTCTCGTTGACGATCTGATGTCTTGTTTCACTGGAACGTGGTCTTCTCCTCACGATTTGACGTTGTGGAGAACTCTGAACGAGTTTAAAACTCTATGAAAGAGTTGATTTAACCGAAAGTCGGTTATAAGCCAAGGATGAAGAAGATCTTGTTACAGATCTCCCAAGCTCCAACCGAAGGATGAAGGATTCTCTTTTCGCTGCCAAGAAGTTCCAACAGACTGCCCGAAAGATCCAGCCCCGAACTAAGTTGATTTCTTAGTTATTTATAGGGGATTAAGGGGTGTAACCACCTCCTTAATTCGCTCCTAAGTGGGACTAATGGGATGTAACCGCCCCTTAAATCACTCCTGAGTGGAGTTGTGATCCCCTCAGATCGTGGGAAACGGTTTTGGAACCGTTCAGCTCGTGTTTGAACGAGTCAAACGCAGGCCCGCGTTCTGACGTGAATTCTGCATTCAAACGCAGTGTCTGGAAGCTTGACCGCATCGTCTGGAAGCTCGGACGCAGCAATTAGAAGCTGCGTTTGCAGCGTTGGAATCTACGTCTGAGCTGCGTTTGCAGCGATTTGGAAGCTGCGTTTGGTGGCGATTTGAGTTGCATCTGGCAGCGATTGCGTTTGCAGTGATTTGGAAGCTGCGTTTGAGCTGCGTTCGTGGCTATGAACGCGGTGCGTCTTGATGCTGGTACGCGGGGAGGACTTCCACGTCTTGGTTTGAAGAGACCGTCGATTTGTAGTCTATTTCTATCGAAGTTTTGCAAAGATCGTCATTTTGTAATCTAACTCCCGATGTTGATTGTGAATGCTGTTGAACTAGAGCTCTCATCGGTTGTCGTGAAGGTCGTCAGATTGTAACCTTCAGCGATCTACGTGAAAGTCTTCAAATTGTAGCCTTCTGGAAGTCGTCAGATTGTAACTTCCATCATCGGTGTTTGATGGGGATCAGCTATCTATTGTGATTTTTTGACAGCCTACAACCATGACATCTACATTCGCTAAATCCGCAAGAAGTTTCGTGTAGTGGTTCATGTGATCACTAATGGATGTCCCCTTCTTCAATTGGAAGCGATAAAGCCTCCTCTTCAAATGCAAGTGATTTTTGACGTTCTTCGTTAAATACTTACCCTCTAGGACTTCCCAAATCTTCTTAGCCGAAGTCTCATTCATCACATCATATTTTAGATCTTGAGTGAGACAAGACCTAATCACACCACACGTCGTTCTATTTATTTTCTTTCAAACCTTCTCATCAATGTCGTCCGGTTTCCCGTCCAACTCCATCGTTTCTTTCAAATTTTGCGTATTTAGCGCATCCAAGACTTCGCATCTCCAAAGTCCAAAATTATTTGTGTCATCGAACTTCTCCACATCTATCTTTATAGAATGGATACTCAAACTTTGAACGGTCTTCACACTAGAAGAACCCTCTCCACCTTTATCTTTCCAATCTATATATCTCAAAGCACCCTGTAGGCGTTAAAAAATGCTTACAAACATCCAAATACCACTAAAGGCAAAGAGAAGATGATAAACGTCATTCTCTTAATCAGAGGGGATCATTCAAAGGAAGCGAGACAACATGAAAGAACAATGTACACACCAACAGGCAGTACATGGCGGCGCGGCTTAGGCGCGGCAGTACATGGTGCCACGGCTAAGGCGCGGCAGCCCATGGTGCCGCGGCTAAGGCGGCGGCTAAGGCGCGGCAACCCATGGTGCCGCGGCTAAGGCGCGGCAGCCCATGGTGTCGCGGCTATTATAGGGGAGTGCTGTGGTGGTTACAAGGCAGTTATACGATGATTTTTTAAAGCCCACGTGGCGGCATATCAAAAATAGAACGTGTGCTGACGTGGACAAACAGTTAAACCACGAAAAAGGTGGTTAAAGATCATGGGAGAACAGTTTCAAACACGAGGGAACGTGGGTGTAACTGCCCCTTTAGCCACGGCAGCCCACACTGCCGCGCTAATAGCCGCGGCAGTGTTGACTGACGCGGCCAAAGAGCATTTGGTTGGTCAGTTGTCTCACCCCCATTTTCACTGTTATGCACTGCTACCCCTATAAATACCTCCCTAGACATGAAATAAAGGACAGAGAGGGCAGATTGGGGGAAGCAAGTAAGCAGAGAGACTTGAGCTTTTGGTGAATTGGAGCAAGAGAGAGAGAGAGAGTCTTCCTTCTTCACAAACATCCTCAAGAAGCTTTTGGCGATTCCTAGAGGTCTAAGCTCTGACTTGATCTTTAGAAGAGTGAACATCTTACATTGATAAGATATTCGTTTTAAATTCTTACTTCGATGAATGAATGAAGAATCCCCAAAACCTTCACGATTCAACCAGAATCTGTGAATCGGTGGTCCACGGGCTAACGCACCCCCGGTACAGGCAAAGATCCCACGCAAGCAGTGATCCAAACAACGATCATGTGTTTGTTTCTAAGGAGCTTGTAATTTGATTTTTATTGTAAAGAGTAGTTTTACAAAGTACGAAACTCACTCTTTTGCATTCATTGTAATCAATAAACAGTTATAATGAATTCTACAACAGAACTTGTTCCTGACGTAAACAAACTGGCGACCACAGTGGGAGCCAACGGTCTCGTTGCCGAGACCGTCGTGTCGCAGCCGATTAAGATTCTAGTTGAATCCACGATCGAATACGAGTTTGACAAAACCAAGTTTGAGGAATATCTCTCATCATCCTCTTCAAGATCTTTATTATCTCACAAGTACAAGAGGATCTCATCATTGAAGAAGGCTCATACGCCAAAGAAGGCTAAAAGTGAAGACTCTCGCCCAATCGTTGTTGAGGCCTTGTCTCGCAACATTATCCCGACGACCCCCAAAGCCGGAAGCTCTGCTCATAATGATTCCATCCTAATTAAGGAGTCGTTCGATCAAAGTTCGCCAACTCTGACGAAGAGGGCTCGTTAAAGGTGACGCCAACGTCGCGCTCGTCAATAGGCTAAGGCCTTGGAACAAACCGATGGAGTTCGTTACTATGCGGACTTAGAATCGAGGAAACATCAAGTGGTCCAGTCACCTCAATGTCAGATCACTCACATCTCAGCAAAACTTATGTCGGAGGAATGGACTCTTGTCAAAAGGACCCGTTCGACCCTCAAAGAACGCATACAAAAGCGTATGGCAAACACCGCTCGTGCCCGTGCTCTCTTACAACAAAGACGAGAAAGAAACAAGGAAACGGTGGCCAAAGAACCATCAAAACTCTGCAAAGTTTGGATTCCAAAGTCTGGAGTTGTGCAAAATCAGCATTCGGAGCCCGTTAAGACTCCGCACCCGTAAGGGGGTGGTTCTAAACGTGTGACTCCTGACATAACCTTGGATCGTTCAAAGTCAATAATAATTTGTCCTGAGAATGCCAATAAGGTTTTACACCCCCAGAAGAAGACGTGTTCGCCAAAAGACATCGTTATGCCTGGGGGGTCATACTAACAAATGATAGGATTTTCCGGCAATCATACCAATGAATCGTACTATCAAGCTGTGGGTTTGAATAAATTTCAAAAGAGAATTATTCGAGAGATAAACTCTCATTGTTCCTGTGCACGACTCATTAAAGCAGCATTGTCGGAATATAACTACTTAGAACGAGAATCCATCCCACGAAGAGTCTCGGTATTCCACAGTCTTTTCACTGAAATGTCAAAGCCTAAGCCGAGACATTTCCGCAAGAGAAGATCAGCTGCCCAAGATGACGAATTCTCTAAGGTCACCATCAACATGGCTGATAAAGGAAAATCTAAGCGGCATTCAAGTGAATCAAATCCTGACTTTTCCCCGAAAGGAAAAGTCAATTCAAGAATTGCCCAACAGATGTCCCGACTGTTTGCGTCAAAAGTTGGTTTTGTCATGGAATTCATTATATCTTCAGTCGATTACAATAAATTCAAAAAGAGATAGCCTTTTTATAAGACTTCTTTTACACAACAAAATAAAAATTACAACTCTTGGGAAACAAACGCAGGATCATTGTTTGGATCACTGCTTGCGTGGGATCTTTGCCTGTGCCAGGGGTGCGTTAGCCCGTGGACCACCAAATCACAGATTTTGATCGAATCGTGAGGGGTTTATGATTCTGACTATGTTTATCGAAGTGAGAACTTAAAACGATATCTTATCAAGGTAAGATAGTCGTTCTTCTTGAAATCAAGTCAAAGCCTGAATATCAAGGAGTTACAGAAGCTCGAGTACTCTGCCCTCTCTGCTCTGAAATCAGCCTGTGGATGCTCTCTGATCAGCCTCCTTTCAAAATGGCCTTCGGGGGGTATTTATAGCCCCTAGGAACAGTTGGCAGAAAACAAAATCGCGAGACAGCATTTGCTGTCTCGGCTGCCGAGACAGTGTTTGCTGTCTCGGCGGGCGAGACAGTGTTTGCTGTCTCGGCAATACTGTCTCGCCTGCGAGACAGTAAAGACTGTCTCGCGTGCGAGACAGTAAAGACTGTCTCGCGTGCGAGATAGTCTATACTTGTGTTCTTTTTGACATTTTGGATGATCTCCTTCTGAGCTGTATTTGGATATCTTTCAGTATTTTTTAACGCCTACAGATACCCCCTCTAAAGTTTTCCAGACTCATTCTTTTATAGAGGAGTCTGGGATACTTTGGATAAGATAGATTTTTCTTACGACATCCTCAATACTTGGTTGAGCAGATCATGTACAAGAATCCATAAAATGGCTTTGGATTTTGATCTCTTCATCCATTAGTCTATTCAGTTCTTTGTAGAATAGCTAATATTTCTCCGGCACTGCGTTTATCGCTTGACCGTTGTCGAGATCTTGATTCGAAGCTAGCTTTTGTTCTTGTGGGCTCAGCTTTTGTCACCGAATTGAGACATCCATTGAAAGTTCGTCAGGTTATCCTTAAGAATATTCAGATGAGACATCCATTGAAAGTTCGTCAGGTTATCCTTAAGAATATTCAGATTAATATTCTCTAGAAACTTCCCGTTGAAGGTAGGGAAATAATTTAGACTCGTGTACCTATTGGAGTATTCAGGTTATTCTTAAGAATATTCTGAGTAATATTCTCTAGAAACTTCCTGTTGAAGGTAGGGAAACAGTTTAGACTCGTATACCTATTAGAGTATTCAGGTTATTCTTAAGAATATTCTGAGTAATATTCTCTAGAAACTTCCTGTTGAAGGTAGGGAAACAGTTTAGACTCGTGTACCTATTGGAGTATTCAGGTTATTCTTAAGAATATTCTGAGTAATATTCTCTAGAAACTTCCTGTTGAAGGTAGGGAAACAGTTTAGACTCGTGTACCTATTGGAGTAGTATGGTCTCTTTTTTGTTGGTAGAGATGAACCCGTTGATGGAGAGGAAGGATTTTATATTCTATCTCCTGGTCTCTTGTTTGTTGGTAAAGATGAACCCGATGGTGGAGAGGGAGAATTTTATATTATATCTCCTGATCTCTTGTTTGTTGGTAGAGATGAACCCGATGATGGAGAGGAAGAATTTTATATTCTATCTCCTGGTGCAAAAGAGACTCAAAGTGGGATCTCCACTTAAAGAATCTGGATTGGTTTGAATAATCCTAACTGTCATAAGGTTTGATTATTCAAATGAAAGGGGACCTCTCGTTCATGGAATGAATCGAGAAGAGATTTTAGTTGTGGTCCTAACTGTAGTAAGGTTTGACCAAGTGAGGGTTTGAGACGATCCTAACTGTTTAAAGGTTTGATCGTTCAATTCATGTTTGCAGGATGAACTCCTCTGTAATAGGATCTCTGCAATTCATCGCCATGTTACGGAAACGCTTGACAAAATTGTCGACTGACTCTCCGTCTTTTTGCTTCTCATCCAAAAGGGTTCTGATTGACACTTCGGTGTCATCATCGAAGAAGTTGCTGAGGAACAAATTTTCTATGTCATCCCAGCAATTGATGCTCCCTGGCTTGAGCCGTCGGTACCAATCGAAGGCGGGCCCGCGAAGGGTGCCAACGAATGACCGGACCATTAAAGCCTCGTTTCCAGAGATCATACCCAAATGAGACTTGAAATAAATCAAGTGCTGAATCGGCGAACTCTTCCCTTCAAACGGTGTGAAGTTAATCAGATTGAACTTCGCCGGGTACGGTATTGAATCCCATTCCCTTGGATGGGGATATGGAATACCCGTCTTCTTAACTTCTTGAGCCGTCATCAAAGCATTGATTTTGTTTTCAAGCTCTTGCA
>NC_033798.1:6632088-6713553 GCF_001876935.1 Asparagus officinalis
GGGCGATTGATTATCAAGACGAGGAGGTGCTGTCGGATTGTGGAGTCAAAGGAGCACGAATTTCAGCGAAGGCAAAACAGATCTTGGCGACTTCTTCGGCATAAAGAAGGAGAGTTCGAGAGATCCGACGCCCGTTCCCGTCCGTCCCTTGAGATTAGGCTTGGTCTTAATCTCGAGAAGAGCCCTGATTTCGCTTGGTCGATTTCAGCGCTTCAAATCAAATACTTCCTCGGCGAAGACGAAACTCTGCCGAATTTTCCATCAACCGGATCCAGATCTAAGGCGGTCCACGGATAAACCCCGGCACAGGCAAAGATCCCACGCCACGAATATAAACTGTTTCTCCTAACTCCAAAAAGTATACGAGTATAAACTGCTCCTCAATACTCTAATAGGTATATGAGTCTAAACTGTTTCCCACTCTTGACGGGAAGTTCCTTGAGAATTTTTACATGTAATATTCTTAAGGATAACCCGGTCATGTAACTCAGTATGATGTTAGACTCAGTTTCGCGAAGGAAGCTGGGGGTGGATGGTTCATGTAACGGGAAGTTCTCAGAAGAATGCTATATGTAATTTTCTTAGGGATAGCCCGATCATTACGAACAAAGTGATAAACACTACATCCCCACGGTGATTTCCGAATACTCTTTTGCTGAGATGAGATTCGATCACCTCTTTAGATCAATCTTCCCTCTCAAATTCTTATTTGGTCAAACCTTTAAACAGTTAAGACCAAAGCCAAAATCCTCTCTCAATTCCTTTCATAAACGAGAGGTCCACAAATTGAACGATCAAACCTTTAAACAGTTAGGATCGTCTCAAATTCTTATTTGGTCAAACCTTTAAACAGTTAGGACCAAAGCCAAAATCCCCTCTCGATTCTTTCTATGAACGAGAGGTCCACAAATTGAACGATCAAACCTTTAAACAGTTAGGATCGTCTTAAATTCTTATTTGGTCAAACCTTTAAACAGTTAGGACCAAAGCCAAAATCCCTTCTTGATTCCTTCCATGTCAAACCTTTAAACAGTTAGGATCGTCTCAAATTCCCATCTTGGTCAAACCTTTAAACAGTTAGGACCAAAGCCAAAATCCCCTCTCGATTCGTTCCATGAACGAGAGGTCCACAAATTGAACGATCAAACCTTTAAACAGTTAGGATCGTCTCAAATTCCCATCTTGGTCAAACCTTTAAACAGTTAGGACCAAAGCCAAAATCCCCTCTCGATTCGTTCCATGAACGAGAGGTCCACAAATTGAACGATCAAACCTTTAAACAGTTAGGATCGTCTTAAATTCCCATTTTGGTCAAACCTTTAAACAGTTAGGACCAAAGCCAAAATCCCCTCTCGATTCTTTCCATGAACGAGAGGTCCACAAATTGAACGATCAAACATTTAAACAGTTAGGATCCTCTCAAATTCTTATTTGGTCAAACCTTTAAACAGTTAGGACCAAAGCTAAAATCCCCTCTCGATTCCTTCCATGAACGAGAGGTCCACAAATTGAACGATCAAACCTTTAAACAGTTAGGATCATCTTAAATTCTCATTTGGTCAAACCTTTAAATAGTTAGGACCAAAGCCAAAATCTCTTCTCGATTCCTTCCACGAACGAGAAGTCCGCAAATTGAGCGATCAAACCTTTAAACAGTTAAGATCGTCTCAAACCCCCACTTGGTCAAACCTTACTACAGTTAGGACCACAACCAGAATCTTCTCTCGATTCATTCCACGAACGAGTGGTCCATTTTCAAGTTGAATAATCAAACATTATGACAGTTAGGATTATTCAAACCTGTCCAGATTCTCTAAGTGGAGATCCCACTTTGAGTTTTTTAGACTTGGAGATAGAATATAAAACTCTTCCTCTCCAATTTTTGGGTTTATCTCTACCAACAAAAAAGAGACCTGGAGATAGAATATAAAATTCTTCCTCTCTAATTTTTGGGTTTATCTCTACCAACAAAAAAGAGACCAGGAGATAGAATATAAAATTCTTCCTCTCCATCATCGGGTTCACCTCTACCAACAAAAAAGAGACCAGAACACTCCGATGAGTATATGAGTATAAACTGCATCTCCTTGAACCTCCCAACGGGTACATGAGGTTAAACTATTTCCCGAACACTCTGATGAGTATATGAGTATAAACTACATCTCCTTAAACCTCCCAACGAGTATATGAGGTTAAACTATTTCCCAAACACTCCAATATAGTATAAGAGTATAAACTATTTCTCCATTCTTCGACGTAGTTCTAATTCAAGACTTCGACAACGGCCACGCGATAAACGCAGTACCGGAGGAATTTTAGCTATTCTACAAAGCACTGAATAGGCTAAGAGATGAAGAAGTCAAGAATTGAAGTCATTTATAGACCATCTCACGCAACTTCCTCAACAAAGTACTGAAGAAATTACAAGGAAAACTTATCATATCCAAAGTGTCCCAGACTCCTCTCCAAAATGATGAGTCTGAGATACTTTGGAGGGGGTATCTGTAGGCGTCAAAAAATGCTTACAAACATCCAAATACCATTAAAGGCAAAGAGAAGACGATAAACGTCATTCTCTTAATCAGAGGGGATCATTCAAAGGAAGCGAGACAACATGGAAGAACAATGTACACACCAACAGGCAGTACATGGCGGCGCGGCTTAGGCGCGGCAGTACATGGTGCCGCGGCTAAGGCGCGGCAGCCCATGGTGCCGCGGCTAAGGCGCGGGTGGTTAAAGGTCGTGGGAGAACAGTTTCAAACACGAGGGAACGTGTGTGTAACTACCCCTTTGGCCGCGGCAGCCCACACTGCCGCGCCAATAGCCGCGACAGTGTTGACTGACGCGGCCAAAGAGCATTTGGTTGGTCAGTTGTCTCGCCCCCATTTCCACTGTTATGCACTGCTACCCCTATAAATACCTCCCTAGACACGAAATAAAGGACAAAGAGGGCAGATTGGGGGGGGAGCAAGTAAGCAGAGAGACTTGAGCTTTTGGTGAATTGGAGCAAGAGAGAGAGTCTTTCTTCTTCACAAACATCCTCAAAAAGCTTTTGGCGATTCCTAGAGATCTAAGCTCTGACTTGATCTTTAGAAGAGTGAACATCTTACATTGATAAGATATTCGCTTTAAATTCTTACTTCGATGAATGAATGAAGAATTCCCAAAACCTTCACGATTCAACCAGAATCTGTGAATCGGTGGTCCACGGGCTAACGCACCCCCGGCACAGGCAAAGATCCCACGCAAGCAGCGATCCAAACAACGATCCTGCGTTTGTTTCTAAGGAGCTTGTAATTTGATTTTTGTTGTAAAGAGTAGTTTTACAAAGTACGAAACTCACTCTTTTGCATTCATTGTAATCGATAAACAATTATAATGAATTCTACAACAGAACTTGTTCCTGACGTAAACACACCCAATAACAATTGCGGAACAAACAAGAAATAGATCCAATTTGAAAAGATAGAAACTTTACCACAAAGATCCCACTTTTAACACCAACCGAAGCTCTAGATGAACTTCCCAACTGATCTACTCCTCCAAAAAAGCCCAAGCGTTGCCTGGAGCTCTGATACCACTTGTTGGGGAAACCCCGACGTCGAGATCCAATACCAAATAGCCGAGAGAGAAGAGCAAACACACCAAATCAATGCCACAAACAAGATAAAATTAAGGACAAAAATCTATTTGTGGTAACCCACCACAATTTCTTTTATTCTAGTAAATCCTTCCAAGATTTTCGCTGGAACCTCCCAAAGTAACACCGTTTAGGCTAATAATGTGACCAGAAAGGACAGAAATACCTCCTTGGTGGAATAAAAGAAGTTCTTTAGATAACGTGCAAAACACTCGGGGCGTTTCATGGAATTGAAATAGTTAAAGGGGTTATCTCACTAGTAGAAAAACACGCAACCTAGACGGAAAAAACCGTCGAAATTCATCTAGATTGATCAACTTAGATGAAAATCCGTCTAGAAAAACCCGTCTAGAAAATTTCCGTCTAGTTTGAGGCAAACTAGACGAAAATCCGTCTAGAAAAATCCGTCTAGAAAATTTCCATCTAGTTTGAAGCAAACTAGACGGAAATCCGTCTAGCTTGTTCAAACTAGACGGAAAGTAAAATTACACCTAGAATAAAAATAAAAAATAATCAGATTTCGACTAACAATATACACAAAATTAATACGATTTTTAACGGAATATTATTTTAACTTATTAATAATGGGATTCTATCAGGAAAAAAAAAATATTCGAACTAATACTATGTTAAAAGAAAACTAGATGGTTCAAAAAAAAATTCTACGTGGTCAACTTTATTCGTTTGTTAAACTATAATTCTATTGATATTGCAAGAGCTGGGAGCAGTTTGGGAATTCCAAGGACGCCCCAACAAACAAATAAATCTCCTCTCAACTTCTGCCACGTACGTAGATTTGTTTTTGTTGAGATAATTCAACAGAAATAGGATTCGTTAAAACTAGACGTGAAAATAGAATTTCAATCTAATTGCCACTCTACAAATTTGCATGCTACTGGCCGGGTATATACACTAGGCGTCTTTCTTCTGATTCGTGCACCCTTAACAAAATTAGGGTTTTCAAAGAGGAAAAGCTATGGAATATCTCCCCTCTCAGATAGTCGAGGAAATACTTTGTCGCCTTCCTCAAAGATCTTTAGCTAGATTCAAGACTGTATCTAAGCAATGGAAGTCATGTATCGATAACTATCCCTTTATTGATGAATATAGAAATCGGAATCAAGGCCTTTCTTATTGTTAGGAAAAACAAGCATAAAAACAGATCCAAAATAGCACAGAACAAATCATACAAAAAAGAAAGAAAATAGCAAAAAGTTAGAAACAACGTATTAAATACACTTCAAGTTTGAAATACTTTACAGAAGTGTCGAATCGCCCTCTTAACAGAGGATTGGCTTCGAAGAAACTATAAACTGGCTTTGAAGAAACTATGCCCCACCTACGGTAGCGTTGGACCGACACAATACTTCCGAGGATGAGACTACTGCAATCCAAAGAAGCGCTCTATTCTTGTTAACATAACGACTACTTCTTCAGTTCGCCAGAACCTCCATCACTTAACAACTTATAGAATTATAAAAGAAGAAGAAGACATGAAATTTTGTTTTTCTGTGTGTTTCAAATGATCAGAAGAAGCCCTTTTATAAGATTCATGGGAGAGAAAGATTTGAACGTATGAAAAGTTCAACTGGTTTTAAGTGAGCATATGCAAAACGTTTAACCTCGTTTAAAGACAGCACACGGTCTCAGACCCCACACGCACAGTCCCGCTTGCTTGCTCGCTTATATACCAACACAAGTGTATAATACTAACACCTTTGTTATACCATATATAACACGTGTGTCAATTTGAACCAACTAAAATGCATTCAATTAGCCAATGTGGGACTAAAACTCACATACTACTTATTAAACACATTTTAATTTACATCTATGGAATCCAATCATTAAATGATATGTTTCCATAAAAACCCTCTAAGATTCATTTATTTCAGCACTTATCTCCTAGGCCTTCATATCTCTAGCATATCTCCAAGTTCTCAAGAGCTTCATGTTTGTCGCATTTGCTCGGATAGCTACACTAAACTGAGGGCTATAGAGGCGCCCATATGCTACCAACTCATGTTACCTTCTTCCTTCAGTTTGGTCTGCCTTCACAGTATTTCTAATCAAAGTATCGTCGTCTTCAACCCAACCACTGAGGAGTTTAATACTGTTGTGCGCAGCGGAAATTTCGGCAGAGTTTCTGGTGCACAATAAGAGAAAAAGATCAATAAGAATTCTTGTCTCACCAAGGAAACAAAAATCTGAAGCGAATATTTCAACAAAGTGAGATATCGACTCTTCCTCTCATTAGTTCTAGGACTGACTTGTCGAGGAATCCTAAAAACTATTACAATGGCCACAGACACAAATAAACAAATTTTACGTGGTTCGGCAAACTGCTTACGTCCACGGGGCAAGGAGGGGGAGATCTACTATTAGAGAGAAGAGAATACAACTAGGGTTTACAATCACTCAATCTAAACCCTCACACAAATACTCTCAAACCTCTCACACAATTATCTCTCTCAAAACAAAAGACAACCGCTAAAAATACGCTGAAAAACCTCGCTACACGTCGTCCTTGAACCTTTGCACGCAGCCGCAATTCTTTTCTGCCCCTGCTCTTGCACGCTGCCGTTTTCCCCCTTAATTCGTGCACAACAAACCCTAGGGCATCTCTTCCTATTTATAGGGAACAATGCGGTTGTACATCACACGGAGAAAAGAGAAAAAAACTTACGCGTGAAAGGCTCAGCTTTGTTTCACCCACGTGAGTGTGTGGGCCCCCACATGTTTGCTTTGCACTTCACGTCTTTGAAAACGTGTTCTGATCTCTTCACATGTGAACCCTTTCATACTGTGCTTCTCTTTACGCAAATGTCTCTTTCATGTGGTCCCCACTTGCTATCTTCTCACAATTCTCTACCTCGGTGAAGTTTTCCCAAAACTGAGCCGACACCAACCAAATCAAATGCCTCACTTGTTACGTCCAGTACGAAGTGAAACGATTCACGATAACGGACTCAATCCATAACAAGTCGAGACCCCAAATGAGAATGCTAACACTCTCCAAATGTCGGTATTAACTCACCAAATCGATCTCATCCCCATCAAAATCCAAACCGGCTGCATCATAAAAACTGCCTACGTATCCTCTTACCCAAGGAATCAAGCCTTACGTAGTTCACTCAAATGGCCGCGAACGACCTCAATCCAATAGAAAAGTTCGCAACCCTTCTCTAATATCATCAACTCTGTGGCTGATAGCACCTCCAATGGCCTCAAACACCTCCACCTGAGGTGAACCAATGGCCGTATCCAAGCTACATCCACCAGCTGCACTCGGATCTATCAACTCATCATCCGCATCCGAATCCAAATGACTCCCACGCTGTGTCACCTCAGTTAGAATCCCAAACGATACATAATGACCCGGAGTATGTGGGAAAATCCCTACCCAATATGGAGTAGCATCAATCTCCACCCGTTGCGATACATCTAAGGTCTGTCCAAAACTCTTTACCTGCTGAGAGTCAATTAACTCCCCCATCGAAGCTTCAACCAAAGTGACACAATCAGACCTATCTTTCAATGGAGTTTTACCTCCAATCACAGCAGTTGACAACTCTTTAATAGGATGACTCAAATATATCGAAGCCTCAGTCCAGAACCTCTTCTGTAAACCATTGGTCGACAACAAACACCGATCCTCCTCCAGCAAGGCATGGTTCTTAAAATTTACCACCCTATCTCGTTGCCCCAAGATTTCCTTTCCAACAAAAGTGTCTCGAAATGCCGTGAGCTCGGCTCCAATACAGAAACAGGTCCATCTTGTACATCGCATCAAAATCAAAATGAAGTACCTTCACCTTTCTGTCCATCTTACACTTCTTCAAACTGTTAGAAACTACCAGGACTTTCTCCAATAGGGATTTGGTTGCAACCCAAACACGTCTAGAACAGTCACCAACAAAGAAAACCAAACGCCTATTACCTCCCAATAATGTCTCCTTGGAAGGCCCCCAAACATCCACGTGAACTCCTCCAGAACGACCCTTAGCACGGTGAATAGAGGTCCCAAACATCCACGTGAACTCCTCCAGAACGACCCTTAGCACGGTGAATAGAGGTGCCAAACTTCACCTCGGTCTTCGGTGCCAAACTTCACCTCGGTCTTCTTGCTCACATCAACATGTTCACTGGACTTCAAACTGCAGGACTTCGTACCCTTTTTCAATCTATGCGAGGAATCAATACTGGAATGGCCAAACCCCAAATGTCGCAGTCTAGTCGAATCAATAGAAGTCGTCAGTTCTCCACCTGCCACTATACCTCCAGTCAAGTAATACAGGTTATTCCTCCTGACGCCCTTCATCACAATCCGAGAGTCTTCCACAATCTTGAGAACCATGTCCTCAATTCGAACATTCAGACCTTCTCCAACCAAAGCTCTAATCGAGATCAAGTTCTTCCTCAAAGAAGGAACATATCTCACATCATTTAACTCCCTAACAGTCCCGTCAAATAATTTTATGCCAATTCTTCCTATCCTAAGGATCTGGCATGTACGGTTATCAGCCATGTATACTACACCACTATCCAGCTTCTCAAAACTTGAGAACCATTCCCTTCTAGGGTACACATGATAGGTCGCACCACTATCCAACATCCACTCGGATTCCTCCGAATAGCTACATGCAGGACTAATAGAAAGCGAATAAATAAAAGAGTCAGAAATATTACCATCCGATATGATGTTTGCTTCTGATGATGGTTGCTTCCTTTTTCCCTTCTGCTTATTCTTCATCCATTCGTCGAGCTTTGGGTAGTCTTTCTTCTAATGACCAGTCTCCTTGCACCAAACACATTGGTCTTTTCCAATTGTAGGATGTCCTACTCTAGACTGTGACTTCTAATTCTTTCGGTTTGGACTCTTCCCTCTTGCGGCCAACGCCTCTGCTACCGACTCAGTCGAAGTCTCCTTATCCTTCTTTCGAAGCTGATAATTCACCAGTGTAGCAGTAACCTCACTATACGAAAGATGCCTTCCCATTAATCAGAGTAAGGACGAAGGTCTCATATTCCTCGTCGGGCAAGGAACTCAACAACAGCAACGCCTTGTCCTCATCTTCAATAATGACATCCACATTCGCCAAATCCGCAAGAAGCTTTGTGTAGGTGTTCATGTGATCTCTAATTGAGGTTCCCTTCTTCAACTGGAAACGATAAAGTCTCCTCTTTAAATGCAAGCGGTTCTCAACACTCTATGTTAGATACTTGCTTTCGAGAATCTCCCAAATCTTCTTTGCAGAAGTCTCATTCATCACATCATATTTTAGATCTTGAGTCAAATAAGATCTAATCACACCACACGTCGTTCGATTCATCTTCTTCCAAACCTTCTCTTTAATGTCATCTGGCTTGCCATCTAACTCCAAGGTATCCTCCAGATTCTGCGCGTTCAGCGCATCCAAAACCTTGTATCTCCATAATCCAAAGTTGTTTGTGCTATTAAATTTCTCCATATCTATCTTCATAGAGTGGATATTCAAACTCTGAATGGTATTCGCACCAGAAGCACCACCCTCGACACCCGAAGCACCTTCTTTCTCCGACATCTTTCTCAACGCACCAACGAACGCCAGAAGCACCACCCTCGACACCCGAAGCACCTTCTTTCTCCGACATCTTTCTCAACGCACCAACGAACGAAGAATAGATCCAAAACTGAAAAGATAGAGTCTTTACCAAAAGATCCCACCTTTATCACCAAATAAATTCCTAAACGAGCTTCCAAAGCGATCTACTCCTCCAAATAGCCCAAGCGTAGCCCGAGTTCTGATACCACTTGTTGTGCGCAGCGAAAATTTTGGCAGAGTTTCTGGTGCATAATAAGAGAGAAAGATCAATAAGAATTCTTGTCTCACCAAGAAAACAAGAATCTGAAGCGAATATCTCAACAAAGTAAGATATCGGCTCTTCCTCTCATCAGTTCTAGGGCTGACTTGTCGAGGGATCCTAAAACTATTATAATGGCCACAAACACAAACAAACCAATTTTACATTCGGCAAACTGCCTACGTCCACGGGGCAAGGAGGGGGAGATCTACTATTAGAGAGGAGAGAATACAACTAGGGTTTACAATCACTCAATCTAAACCCTCACACAAATACTCTCAAACCTCTCACATAATTATCTCTCTCAAAACAAAAGACAGCCGCCAAAAACACGCTGAAAAGCCTCGTTGCACGTCGTCCTTGGACCTTTGCACGTAGCCGTAATTATTTACTGCCCCTGCTCTTGCACGCTGTCGTTTTCCCCCTCAATTCCTACACAGCAAACCCTAGGGCGTCTCTTCCTATTTATAGGGAACAACGTGGTTGTACATCACACAGAGAAAAGAGAAATAAAACTTACGCGTGAAAGGCTCAGCTTTGTTTCACCCACGTGAGTGTGTGGGCCCCTACATGTTTGCTTTGCACTTCACGTCTTTGAAAACGCATTCTGATCTCTTCATGTGTGAACCCTTTCACACTGTGCTTCTCTTCACGCAAATGTCTCTTTCATATGGTCCCCACTTGCTATCTTCTCACAAATACCCCTCCCTGATTTGGAAAAGAACACTAATAAAGTTTAATTATAACTTTTTATATTTTATTTTTATAGTTAATTAGATTGTAACAGTAAAAAAAAGAGAAAAGCACATATTAAATACTCATTCTTATTTATGCATAGTTTATGCGTTTTTTCTCTTGCTAACTTCCTTTATTTTCTTCTCATTCACTCATCTTTTATATTTTTTTAATCTTTGATACTCAACATACATAATTGCAATTCTAATCTAGAAGGCCCCAAAATAAAACGTAAGCTTGTTGGTTTTTATTTATTTTAATTAATTTACATTCATTCTCCTCACACACACACACACACACACACACACACACATATATATATATATATATATATATATAGCTCACGGATATGTTCTGTATTTTGTGTTTTTATTTTTTTATTTTTTATATCTTTTTATTAATAAAATCTTATTTACGTTCAACAATGTCTCAAGAGATTAAATAATTTGACAATTTTATCAATTGAATATTAAAGCTTGAATATAATATTTAATTAGTAAATTGCATCTCAAAAAGCTAGAAAATTAAATTTTATATAAAATTTATTTTTTAAAAACTAATATTTTTTTAATGTTAAGACCCTAAATATTTTTCTCTGCCTAGAACCTCAAAAATGCTTGAGACGGCCCTGATAGGGTGCGCTTTAACTCCTTGGGATTTGGATACGACCCTCGGAGTAGGAAATATAGAGTGGTGCAGATGATACAAATTTCTTGAGTTTTATGTTTATAACTTGCTTGGATCCCTTGGTTACTAGTTTCATGAGTTTCGTTTTATGTAACCCCTCTTACAAGTTTGTATTGAATAGATATCTTGGAATAAATATGTGAACATTTGATTCGCCTTTCCAATTGCTTCTTTTATAGTTTGCGAACTTTTTCATTTATGGTTCCTTGTTTGCAGTTAGCTAAACTTGTTAGATCTAATAAAAACTTGAGATCTAAAACCATAAAGCCATGATTGAATTCAAAGAGATTAACAAGAATCAAAAGGTGCGGAAGCATATACCTGAATCCATTGAAGAAAACTTGATTAGGGTTTTGATGATCTTCTAACCTTAGGGTTTCTTTCTTATGGATCTCTTTAGATGGGGATAAGAGAATGAGAGTGGTTAACCCTAGATTAGGGACCATAACCCCTTATATATAGGTGTTGTACATTTGTAATTTGGCCCCTCATCAAATTACAATTACAACCTGGTATCTGCACATATAACCCCCATGATTTATTTAAATACCTATTAACCCAAATTGATTGATCACTTTAAGTGGGTTATCCTTAAAGATAGTAATACACATTGATTAATCATATGTGCCCACAAATAGATTTAATTAGATTTAAATCCAACAATCTCCCACTTGGGCACCATATGATTCCTTAAATTGTGTATAACCTTATGAGCTCAAAATTGCTATCATTAAAAAGATATTTCCAAACAATCTCGTCCATTGACTATATCAATATAGGATCAAAGCGGCCTTTGTCACATTTATCGTGACTCGACCCATCAATGGTCACATATACCAATACAATCAAACGACATAGATCAATCATGGATGTGCAGCATGAAAATTACATGCAATGTGATCAATACATGTCTATTTTCAACTGGTCCTCCTTTAGTGAGGTCAAAACCAAACATAATGTAACAGAGTGTCTTAACTGAATACTTTATTCTGATCAGACAATACAACCAAACACAAAGCACCAGAAAATTATAAACTCCCACTAAATCAGGATATCCTTGAATAACACCACACCCATATGAGTAGTATGCTCATGAAAGACCTTGGATGGCAATCCTTTAGTAAGAGGATCTGCTATCATGGAGTTTGTCCCAATGTGCTCTATAGATATCTGTCCACTCTGTACCCTTTCTTTTACAACCAGGAACTTAATATCAATATGTTTTGATTTAGTTGAGCTCCTGTTGTTATTGGAATACATAACTGCAGATTTATTGTCACAAAATAACCTCAGTGGTCTTTCAATATTTTCCAAAATGCGCAGTCCAGTGACAAAATTTCGCAACCATATTCCATGATTTGATGCCTCATAGCAAGCTACAAACTCTGCTACTATAGTGGAGGAAGCTACGAGTGTCTGTTTTACACTTTTCCATGATATAGCTCCTCCTGCTAACATATAAATGTAGCCTGATGCCAAATCTCATAAGGTGTTTTAGCAACTGCTTTACTTGGTACTCTATTCAGAATGTAAGCTGCTGTCTTTAGTGCTTCTCCCCAGAGAGACTTTGGTAAAGAAGAATAAGAGATCATACTTCTTATTTAATTTACATTTAGTACCACGTGATTCCACATGCAAGGATTCATTATAAGAAGCAGTTGTATCAAGCAAATATAGGTTATCACAAGTACTCAATTAACCAGTTCCTACAATAATTGAATTAAAAGATAAATTAAATTGATTGTTTCCAAATGAACAAGAGTAACCTGATTTGTCCAATACAGAAACTGAAATCAAATTCCATCTAAAAGACGGTACTACAAAAGTATCTTTTAAATCCAAATATGAACCAGTTCCTCAGAGTCTAACCACCAAGTATTTCTAGGTACTGAAGCTAAATTAATCTCAGAACAGACCAAAGTAAGGAACATACCCTTCTTAGCACGTCAGGCGTGATATTTGGTACAATCCTTCTTTACGTGTCCAGACTTATTGCAGAAGAAACAACCCTGACCATCCTTATGTTGTTTCTTCTGAACAGGACCCTTAGCAGCTTCATTATCATTCTTTCTTTTCTTGCCCTTATCCTTAGAGGCATAGGCCAAATGAGCACTTTCAGTCTTATCTTGCTTCAACCTGTCTTCTTTTTGCACACTGTATGAAATGAGCTCATTTAGATTCCATTTCTCCTTTTGACAGTTATAACTGACCTTAAACTGATTGAATTGTGCAGGAAGAGACAACAGAACCAGATGTACCAATAACTCATCACAAAGATCGAGTTTAAGTACCTTAAGCTTTGAAGCAATATGAGACATTTCCATAATGTACTCCCTGATATTTCCTTTGCCCTTATACTTCATTGAAATCAAGCGAGCTAAAAGCGTGCTTGTTTCTACCTTATCGTTTTTCGCAAAACGCTTCTCAATTTCGGCAAGGAAATCTTTAGCCTTAGTAATCCCTTCGGATTCTATGCCCCTGAAGGCTTCCGGAACGCCGCGCTTAATGATCATAAGACTCATGCGATTTGAACGCTCCCACTTCTCATGCTCCTTCTTTGCATCAGGAGTGCTATCCGCATTGAGAGGTTGGGGTTGTTCAGTTCTTAATGCATAGTCAAGATCCATGCAGCCAAGAACAATTAATATGTTCTCTTTCCAAACCTTGAAGTTTGTCCCATTTAGCATGGGAATTGAGTTGATGTTAGCAGAAATTGTTGCAGCAGATGCATTAGCTGAAATAAAACAAAAATGCTCACATCAATAACCATAATCAATAAAATTCAAATAATGACAATCCCCATCCAAGATACCGGCACAACATTAATATCAAGTCTTTGGACAGTAATATTAACTTGTAAGTGATACCTTGTTGCAATGATCAAACATTGACAATAACTCATGTCAAATAATGAAACTATCTTTGGATCGATTCATTATTCACATGTAAACCTTATAATTGTCACACGCTTATCATCGCAGATGTGTATACAGTCTAAATAAATATTAACCTTCCTTTGGGCCGATTAAATATTTACACGAAAGCATACACACAAACATCTCACATTCCTCATGAACAATCTACACAAGAGAGGTTACTTTGGCAACTTCTTGTTTCAATTAATCAATTGGAGTGAGAGACAACCTTAATACCTTAGTGTCATAATATTTGAATTAAATAATTGATTAAAAACCAAATTAGATTTAAATTAAAAAGTTTTAATTTAAATCAACTGAATTTCCAAAAACTTAATTGGGGTCTCACAGCTTAATTAGGGCCCATAACTTAATTGAATAAATTAAGTATACCAAAGTGGACCCATGAAAAGCCGAGGCTTAACCATAATGAACACGAAGTTCCCTTAACTTCGAACGCGAGGTTCGACTGTATTGAGTACGAGACTCACTTAAGCACGAACGCGAGGTTCGTCTGAAAATGAACGAACGCGAGGTTCGTTTGATAAAAGAACGCGAGGTTCAACTTGGGAACGAACGCGAGGTTCGTTTAAAAAATGAACGCGAGGTTCGACTGAAGTACGAACGCGAGGTTCGTCTGAAGTACGAACGCGAGGTTCGTCTGAAGTTCGAACGCGAGGCTCGACTGAAGCACGAACGCGAGGTTCGTCTGAAGTACGAACGCGAGGTTCGTCTGAAGTACGAACGCGAGGTTCGTCTGAAGTACGAACGCGAGGTTCGTCTGAAGTACGAACGCGAGGTTCGTCTGAAGTACGAACGCGAGGTTCGTCTGAAGTACGAACGCGAGGTTCGTCTGAAGTACGAACGCGAGGTTCGTCTGAAGAACGAACGCGAGGTTCGTTAAAAAAATTGAGCTTGACGCTCACCTGAGTTGAACGCGAGGTTCACCTTAGAACGAACGCGAGGTTCGTTAAAATTGAGCTTGACGCTCACCTGAGTTGAACGCGAGGTTCACCTTAGAACGAACGCGAGGTTCGTTGAGCGCGAAGCTCGGTTAAAATTGAACGAACGCGAGGTTCGTTTGAGGTAACCACCTCCTTAATTTTCGCCATGAACCCTTAGGGTTTCAAATTGAAACCGCCGCCGACAAACCCAAAAAACCTTTGATTTTTATTTTCAAAACAGATCCAGAATTGGAAAAAATTGAAGGAAAAATCAAAGAAAAATCCAAAAAATTCCCAAAAGTTACTGTTCACCCGAAAAAAATACTTTACTGTTCATCCGAAAAAAAAATTCGTTACTGTTCATCCGAGAACATTACTGTTCATCCGAACCCAAAAATTGAATCTTTAACCAGAGATTTAAGATCAAAAACCCAATAAAACTTAAATCCCTAAGAATTAATCAAGGTGGCTCTGATACCACTTGTTAGATCTACATCATAAAACTTGAGATCTAAAACCATATAGCCATGATTAATTCAAAGAGATTAACAAAATCAAAAGAGCGGAAGCTTATACCTGAATCCATGGATGAACCTTGAGATGGGTTTTGGATCTTCTAACCTTAGGGTTTCTCTAAATCCGAATTTCTCTAGCTAGATGGGGGTGTAGAGAATTAGAGAATGTAACCCTAGGTTAGGGACCATAACCCCTTATTTATAGATGTTGTACTTTTGTAATTTAGCCCCTCAATAAATTACAATTACAACCTGGTATCTGCACATATGACCCCATGATCATTTAAATACCAAATTAACCCAACTTAATTGATCACTTTAGTGGGTTATCCTGAAAGATAGCAATACACATTGATTAATCATATGTGCCCACAAATAGATTTATTAGATTAAATCCAACAATCTCCCACTTGGGCACCATATGATTCCTTAAATTGTGTATAACCTTATGAGCTCAAAAATTGCTATCACTGAAAAGGTATTTCCGAACAATCTCGTCCATTGACTATATCAATATAGGATCAAAGCGGCCTTCGTCACATTTATCGTGACTCGACCCATCAATGGTCACATATACCAATACAATCAAACGACATAGATCAATCATGGATGTGCAGCATGAAAATTACATGCAATGTGATCAGTACATGTCTATTTTCAACTGGTCCTCCTTAGTGAGGTCAAAACCAAACATAATGTAACAGAGTGTCTTAACTGAAAACTTTATTCTGATCAGACAATACAAACAAACATAAAGCACCACAAATACAAACTCCCACTAAAACATAATATCCTCAAATAATACCACACCCATATGAGCAGTATGCTCATGAAAGACCTTAGGTGGCAATCCCTTAGTAAGAGGATCAGCTATCATGGAGTTTGTCCCAATGTGCTCTATGGATATCTGTCCACTCTGTACCCTTTCTTTCACAACCAGGAACTTAATGTCAATATGTTTTGACTTAGTTGAGCTCCTGTTGTTATTGGAATACATTACTGCAGATTTATTGTCACAATATAACCTTAGTGGTCTTTCAACATTTTCCAAAATGCGCAGTCCCGTGACAAAATTTCGCAGCCATATTCCCTGATTGGATGCCTCATAGCAAGCTACAAATTCTGCTGCCATAGTGGAGGAAGCTACTAGTGTTTGTTTGACACTTTTCCATGATATAGCTCCTCCTGCTAACATATAAATGTAGCCTGATGTAGACTTCCTGCTATCTTGGCATCCAGCAAAATCAGAGTCCGAATACCCAATGACCTCTAATTTCTCTGATTTTCTGTATGTGAGCATGTAATCTTTTGTTTTCTGAAGATACCTCATAACCCTTTTGACTGCTATCCAATGATCCATACCAGGGTTGCTTAAGTATCTGCCTAACATCCCAACAATGTACGCAATATCCGGACGCGTACATACCTGAGCATACATTAGACTTCCTACAGCCGAAGCATAAGGAATCTTCTGCATTTCCTGAATTTCAAGGTTACCTTTAGGGCACTGATTGAGACTAAACTTGTCTCCTTTAGCAACAGGGGTGTCACCTGGTCTGCAATCTTGCATGCCAAACCTTTTAAGTACCTTATCGATATAGCTCTTTTGTGATAATACAGCAACCTAAAGTGCCCAATTGCTTCCACATCTACTGACTGACCATCGCCCACAAAGATGTATCTTTCACCATCACTTGGCTTCCGGTAGCTCAGGCAGCCCCTTCTTAGCACGCCAGGCGTAATATTTGGTACAATCGTTACAGAAGAAACAACCCTGATTATCCTTATGTTGTTTCTTCTCAACTGGACCCTTAGCAGCTTCATTATCATTCTTTCTTTTCTTGCCCTTATCCTTAGAGGCATAGGCCAAATGAGCACTTTCAGTCTTATCTTGCTTCAACATGTCTTCTTCTTGCACACAGTATGAAATGAGCTCATTTAGATTCCATTTCTCCTTTTGACAGTTATAACTGACCTTAAACTGATTGAATTGTGCAGGAAGAGACAACAGAACCAGATGTACAGATGCACTAATAACTCGTCACAAAGATCGAGTTTAAGTGCCTTAAGCTTTGAAGCAATATGAGACATTTCCATAATGTACTCCCTGATATTTCCTTTGCCCTTATACTTCATTGAAATCAAGCGAGCTAAAAGTATGCTTGTTTCTACCTTATCGTTTTTCGCAAAACGTTTCTCAATTTCGGCAAGGAAATCTTTAGCTTTAGTAATCCCTTCGGATTCTATGCCCCTGAAGGCTTCCGGAATGCCGCGCTTAATGATCATTAGACTCATGCGATTTGAACGCTCACATTTCTCATACTCCTTCTTTGTATCAGGAGTGCTATCCGTATTGAGAGGTTGGGGTTGTTCAGTTCTTAATGCAAAGTCTAAATCCATGCAGCCAAGAACAATTAAAATAAAAATGAACGCGAGGTTCGACTGAAGTACGAACGCGAGGTTCGACTGAAGGACGAACGCGAGGTTCGATTGAAGGACGAACATGAGGTTCGACTGAAGCGCGTTCGTTCGACTGAAGGATGAACGCGAGGTTCGACTGAAGTACGAACGCGAGGTTCGACTGAAGCACGAACGCGAGGTTCGACTGAAAATGAACGTGATGCTCGACCTGAGAATGAACGCAACGTTCAACGAACGCAACGTTCAACGAACGCATGTTTCATTAGAGAACGAACGTGGGTTCGTTTGAGAACGAACTCAGGGTTCGTTTGAGAATTTTTTTTTTTTAACTCAAATCATTTAGATCCAAACCTCAAAAATTGAATCAAACACAAAAGAAATGAACTTTAGAGTTCATAAATGCTACAGATCCAAAAATCGAAAGAAAAACCAAACAACATGAGAATTTTACTATTCATCCGAAAATAAAAATCTTTACTGTTCATCCGAAAATATATTTTGCCTGTTCGCCCGAAAATAAAAAAATTACTGTTCACCGAAAACAAAACGGTTACTGTTCATCCGAAAATAAGAAACTTTACTGTTTATCCGTGAACGGATCCGAATCAAACACAAATTAAGATCAAAGAACCCTAATTTTAATCTTAATCTCTTAGAACAAATCAATGATGGCTCTGATACCACTTGTTAGATCTAATAAAAACTTGAGATCTAAAACCATAAAGCCATGATTGAATTCAAAGAGATTAACAAGAATCAAAAGATGCGGAAGCATATACCTGAATCCATTGAAGAAAACTTGATTAGGGTTTTGATGATCTTCTAACCTTAGGGTTTCTCTCTTATGGATCTCTTTAGATGGGGATAAGAGAATGAGAGTGGTTAACCCTAGATTAGGGACCATAACCCCTTATATATAGGTGTTGTACATTTGTAATTTGGCCCCTCATCAAATTATAATTACAACCTGGTATCTGCACATATAACCCCCATGATTTATTTAAATACCTATTAACCCAAATTGATTGATCACTTTAAGTGGGTTATCCTTAAAGATAGTAATACACATTGATTAATCATATGTGCCCACAAATAGATTTAATTAGATTTAAATCCAACAAAACTTATTCGAAAGATTGAACCATTACGTCTTGCATTATAAACTACATAATATGTTTAATTTTGCAGTAAACTCCCCATTCACTTTCAAAATCGCACTAAGCCGCCAATAACATTTTGTGATTGCAAAAAATTTCCCCTCATTTTGCAGAAAACCCTCATAAATTAGAACCAAAAGACAACATGAAAAGGCATTGTGAAAGTATTTGGGGTTTTAGCGCAATGTACCCAAAAGATATTGTGGGTTTTTACAAAAGTTATTAGGAGTATAATGTGATTTTGAAAGTTATTGGGGATTTACCACAAGACACCAAAAGTTTTTAGAGTTTACTATAATTTCCCCTTTTTCTGCTATTTTAGTACTTTCCTTACCTTTTTTTTTTGCCATTTTCTATTTTTAATGTATTATTTTTTCGGTTTGATGAGGGAACTTCCTCAAGACACTTTGAACCATGGGTATGAAACACTCAAGCATGACTAAGAGGCACGAGCCGAAACACAAGACCTCGGGTATTCTAGAAAATTAAATTTCTATGGATGCTCCCCAAGAGAGCTGAACTTGAGGCTTGGAGTGCTACTCATAGACAGCTTATTAAATCAGCTAGACCCTCTTGGTACTTTAATGTATTATAGGTGTTCTATACATCTACGTGAAACCTAAAAATGATAGAAAATAGACTGAAATGATTGGATAAGTGCTGAGTAAAGCTATAAGATCTTAGTCAATGAAGGAGAAGTGGTTGGATCTAGTTAGTGCCTTTTGGTTAATTTCCCATAAAGAAATCACTGGAAAATGTACCTAAAATATCATTTCCAAGCATTTTAGTGCTTCTCTGGGAAAAGTATTTGTACTGTTTGTTTTGCCGTGAAAACATGTGTTGGAAATACATTTCATCAATTTCTCTTGTATGGTTTAGAAACATAAAAGTAGAAATCAATTTTCCCAAAATCATATTTTCTCAGTTTACGTTGTTTATTAGCAATATAAACATCACTGGTAAAGCAGGAAACAAAAAACTTACCTAAAAATCTATTTTTAATACCGATTAATCCATTTCCAGCCCATTTTTGAGTTATAAACTCGGAAATGGGATTTTTTTTTCCCCTAACGTGGTACACTGGCGGGGGTTTCTACGAGAATTTTCTAAGGAAATGGGTTGCAAAATAAACAGTATAACGAAAATGGTTTGGAAAAATTTGCAAAATAGACCATTTTTATGAAATATATAGCGAAATAGACCACTTTGAAAAATAATTAGCAAAATAGACCTCTTTTGAAAAAAAAGGTCGATTTTGAAAAACAAGGCTCATAAAACATACGGGACTACTAGTCTCGTATGTTTAGAGCCAACTAATCACGGATTAGTGACTCAGAAAACATACGGGACTAGTAGTCCCGTATGTTTTCTGAGTAAAAAATTTCACTAATCTGTGATTAAAACATACGGGACTACTAGTCCCGTATGTTTTCTGAGCTGTTTTGTAAAATAGACCTTTTTTGATCGGTTGGCCAAAAGGAGGTCTATTTTGCTAATTATTTAGCAAAACGGTCTATTTTGCTAAATAATTAGCAAAAACAGTCTATTTTGCATTTTTTTTATTTATCATTATTGGCATGACAGTTCTTAGCAGTCCCTTTTCTAGGATTTCTATTCGAATGAAACAGGCTCTAACTAGAGGTTCGCTTGATTAGGCGGCAACAAAAAAGACATAATTCTAATAATTGATATGAAATCAAAAAGAAAAAGGGTTTTCTCTAATGGGTGCCCATGGGCACCCATTAAGAGATGAGAGACAGAAAGAAATGAGAGATAATGAGACAAATTAATACAAATTGGAAAGATATTTTACCATTCATTTCTCTTTATCTCTTTCATTTCTTGACAAGTGTCCATTAACACGCATTAGAAAAACCAAAGAGGAAAAAAAAATGAGTAGCCTATTTTTCAAACTTTGGCTGTGAACTCCAATAAAGGAAAAGCATGAATAAGATCTAACAAAAAGATGAAAAAACCTAACAAAAATGCAATACATCCTAATATCCAACGTATTATTCGATATACGAATCTGGAAACTCTAATTACGGAAACTTAGAATTAGAGGGGGAAAAGAAAATATCTCAACTTGATCCTTCACCCCCCTGAATAAATTCTAATGCAGTCACCACATCACTCATATTAGGCCTCTGCTTACGATCGTATGACAAACAAAGTCCTGCAATTTGAGCAACCTTTAATGCTTCATTTTGTGAATATTGCCCATATATCCTCTTATCCATAACAATATTCAAAAAATGCAACTTATTTTTAAAATAAGGCATTGCCCATTTCACCAATTCATGTTCCGCCCTTGGCTTGCTACAATCTAGGGCACGTCGCCCCGATAATATCTCTAGAAGGACGACACCGAATCCATACACATCACTCTTTGCTGTCAATTTACCTACATGTAAAATTGTATATTAATAGATACTGGGCATGAACTGTCAGTCTGTCACCTCATTTACTAATATAGGGATGTCAAAATACAGATGAGTAGATAAATGACTAGCAGAATGAGTTACACAACTAGTTTATCTCTTGATAGCTCATTTGACCAAATTAAAAATCAGAATATATATAGAGTTTTAGCGGAAATACATGTGTTCATGTACATAGGATCTACGTATCCGTATGTCCCAAAAACTCTAGAGAGCGAGAGGTGTGTCTTATCATTGTTTGGACCTTCTATAACCAATCCGAAGTCGGAAAGCTTAGTGTTGAAATCCTGTAAATACATGAAAAATTCAAACAAAAGAAACAAGAAGAAAATGGGTTAATTGCAAATATGCTCATGTATTATATACTGATAACAACTTGTAATCCGTTATCTTTGATATTTGTGGATCTTGTGGTCGACTGATATTGTGAATGTCAGTTAGTTGGGGCTATCATGTGCAAGGTATATATATACTATATCCCCCAAAAATTTTGCTCATTTTGAGACAACACTAAAAACTTTTGAAAATGTCATCTAACGTCAAAAAATTATGGTAGATTAGAAGGTTTCTGGCAAATCTGGGCAAATTATCTCTACTCAAATAACACGTACCACATCAAGTAGAATGTTAGATGTCTTGAAATCGCGGTGTATAATTTTAATATCAGGCTGATGCAAATAAGCAAGTCCTCTTGCAGCACCAAGAGCAATATTCAACCGACGGCTCCATGAAAGCGGTTGGGTGTTCGGATCATCTACATCACCAAGAAAAAACAAAACATTACAATCAATAAATCACATTGGGTAGGAAAAATAAGGGTCAATTGCACATAAACCCCTTTTGGCTGTTGTTCTAAACTTACTGCCCTCGTAGTTTCATTTTTGAACACAGACTCTCTTAAGTGAATTATTGTTTCTCATCTACCCTCAAATAGACTCACTAAAGTCACCCATGTGTAACAATATCTGCCGAAATTTCGCTCAAGTTAGAAAAAGGGCCTATGTGCAATTAATTAGTCTAAAATATAATAGAAAAGAACATACCATCATAAAGATGATCTTCTAAGCTCCCTCGAGGCATGTACTCATATACTAGAAGCCTTTGATCATTCTCTGAACAGTATCCAATAAGCTTTACAAGATTGGGATGATTCACTTTGCCTAAATACTTAACTTCTGCCTACAAATTCAAACACATTTCAGTTTATAACATTGAAGAAGGTGACACTATATGCATAGAAAATGATAAAATAAGATTCTTGTCATGCATTAACATTTAGATACTTCTCATCATTGTATTATGTGATCAGTGTTTACAAAAATGGATGGCTCTTAAGTACACTGTAAAATTAATGTAGCAAGTAGTTTCGATTCATATCTACAGGTCTTAAACATATCTAAATTTATCATCATATGCATTTAAAGTTATTTGGAATGTGATGAATAATGTCAATCATAAATTTATGTTATCGGTTATCCATATATCAATTAGGTGTTTTTTGACAAGCTTCCGCTGCAGAATTGAGAGCTTGTGATATTTTTCTCTAATAAAAATAGTTATGCTATCTCAATTTATCAAAAAGAATATTAAATGGAAAACCATGCATTTAACGATAACTATCGTGAATAATGTTAGAATGGAGTGTAGATCAAATCTCAATTCTGACGAGGAGCTCCGGCGAAGCTCCGACGAGCTTGAGAACCACACAGGCGAGCGTGGGCGTCGACTCAGGCGAAGTCGACGGCGAAAGCTCCAGGTGAAGCTCGAGCAGGCGAGTTCGAATTTTGGCGATTCCCGACCTCGGCGTGTGGGCAACGCGACCCTCGCGTTTTTGGATCCGACCCTCGCGTTTGGGACATCAACCCTCGCGTTTGGGACACCGACCCTCGCGTTTGGGACACCGACCCTCGCGTCCAAGCTCCGACCCTCGCGTCCGCACTCCGACGTCCGCTGTGCTTTTCCCCCTTCTTCCGATTTTCTCTCTGGCGGCGGCGGACTGCCCTAAAATCGCAGCAGTGATTTTGGTTTTCATCTTCAGCTCTCAACAGAATCTTGAGAGGAGATTAAGAAAGGATTTAGAGAGAGAGAGAGAGAGAGATATTTGAAAGGGATTATTCTCTTTAATTATTAACACTGTAGCTACAGTGTTCATTTGAGAGATCTCAGTTTGGGATCTGCTCTTGATTTGTAATTTCTTGTTTGATTAATAAGAAATTGACTGTGTGGCTCCCGAGGACGTAGGCAGTTACCGAACCTCGTAAATCTTGGTGTACTTTTTCTATTCTGCGTTTCTGTTGTATTAGGGATTTAGGCGTTAAATTCCCAACAACTGGTATCAGAGCGTGAAACGATCTAGAGGAAGTCAGATTCAAGTGGGAGCCATGGCCGCAGATGAAGGAAAAATAAGACTTGAGAAATTTGATGGAACAGATTTCGGATTCTAGAAAATGCAGATAGAGGATTATCTGTATCAGAAAAATCTGTATCAACCACTATCAGGGAAGAAGCCGGATTCTATGAAGGCAGATGAGCGGAACCTTCTAGATAGACAAGCCCTCGGAGTTATCAGATTGACGTTGACTCGCAATGTTACGTTCAACGTAGCGAAGGAGAAGACCACGACAGGTCTTATGGCAGTACTCTCAAACATGTATAAGAAGCCATCAGCCGCGAACAAAGTTCATTTGATGCGGCGGTTATTCAATCTGAAAATGATGGAAGGCGCGTCAGTAGCACAACACCTCAATGAACTTAATACGGTTACAACCCAATTGAGTTCAGTTGAGATTGAGTTTGATGAGGAAGTTCGGGCGTTGATACTGTTGTCTTCCCTACCAGAGAGTTGGAACGCTACAGTCACGGCAGTGAGTAGCTCGTCGGGAAATAACAAGTTGAAGTTTGACGACGTTCGTGATCTGGTTCTCAGTGAGGAGATCTGACGGAGAGAGACGGGTGAAGCTACAACCTCTTCAGTATTGCATACAGAGTCAAGAGGTAGAAATTCAACCAGAGGAAACGGACGAGGAAAATCAAACTTCAGAGGTAGATCAAAGGACAGGAGATCCAAGTCAAGGAATCCAAACAACAGCTCGAAGGCTATCGAGTGTTGGAATTGTGGAAAGACCAGACATTATAAGAATCAGTGCAAGAGTGCACAAAAGAGAAGGAGGCGAAGGCAGAGGTGAATGTCACTTCCACTTCAGGAGGAGACGACGCATTGATATGCTCTTTGGAGAGCAAGGAGGAATCTTGGGTGTTAGATTCAGGAGCGTCGTTCCATGCTACCTCTCAGAAAGAATTCTTCGAGAAGTATGTTCCCGGAAATCTTGGATATGTATATCTTGGTGATGATCAACCATGTGCTATTGTGGGCAAAGGCGTAGTGAAAATTAAGTTGAACGGGTCAGTATGGGAGCTGAAGGATGTCAGACATATTCCCGACCTAAGAAAGAACTTAATATCTGTAGGCCAGTTGGCTGGCGAAGGATATACCACGACCTTCCATGGAGATGATTGGAAGATCTCAAAGGGCGCAATGACGATTGCCCGAGGTAGGAAGACTGGTACCCTATATATGACAGCAGGTGCACGTTGTTTAATCTCAGTTGCAGTAGGCAATGAAACTTCAAAGTTGTGGCACCAGAGACTCGGTCATATGAGTGAAAATGGGATGAAAAACATGCACACAAAGGGAAAACTCCCAGGACTGCAGTCAGTGGAGATGGATATGTGTAAAGAATGTATACTTGAAAAGCAGAAGAGAGTCAGCTTTCAGACAAGTGGCAGAACCCCCAGGAAAGAGAAGCTAGAGCTCGTTCACTCAGATGTGTGGGGACCAACAACCACCGCGTCCATTGGTGGAAAACACTACTTCGTGACTTTTATCGATGATCACTCTCGGAAAGTATGGGTCTACTTTCTGAAGCATAAGTCAGAAGTATTTGAGGCTTTCAGGAGATGGAAAGCTATGGTCGAGAATGAGACCGGTCTGAGAATAAAGAAGCTCAGGACCGACAATAGCGGTGAATATGAAGACACCGGATTTAAGAAGTTCTGCTATGAGCACGGGATCAGAATGGAGAGAACCGTGCCCGGCACGCCTCAGCAAAATGATGTAGCTGAGCGGATGAACCGAACATTGACGGAGAGAGACAGAAGCATTCGGGTACAGTCAGACCTACCGAATCAATTCTGGGCAGAAGCGGTCAACACAGCAGCTTACTTGATCAACCGAGGTCCATCGGTTCCATTGGAGCACAGAATACCAGAGATGTGATATTCAACGAGAAGGTGATGTACAAGGACATGCACAAGACAGATGACTCAGAGAGCGAGTCAATATTTTTAGATACAGATGATGTCCCGAGTAACCTCTCGGAAGAACCCAATGCAGAGGGTCCTCAGCCAGAAGAGCCTGTTAGACAAGATGGTGCGCAAGAGCCCGATGCACCAGCTCCGATATTAAGAAGATTTTCTCATCCTCCTGTACCCAACAGGAGATACATGAACTATCTGTTGTTGACAGATGGTGGGGAGCCTGAAAGCTAAGGAGATACATGAACTATCTGTTGTTGACAGATGGTGGGGAGCCTGAAAGCTATGATGAAGCTTGTCAGCGTGGAGATGTGACCAAGTGGGAGCTTGCCATGAAAGATGAGATGAAGTCTCTCATATCAAACCAGACGTGGGAACTAGCTGAGTTGCCTACGGGTAAGAAGGCACTCCACAACAAATGGGTGTATCGGGTGAAAGAGGAGCAGGATGGTTCCAGATCGAAGATATAAAGCCCGACTGGTTGTCAAAGGTTTCCAGCAGAAGGAAGGAATTGACTACACCGATATTTTCGCTCCCGTGGTGAAGCTAAATACTATCAGGACCGTGATGAGTATTGTAGCAATTGAAGATCTTCATCTCGAGCAGTTAGACGTGAAGACGGCGTTTCTTCACGGAGATCTAGAAGAGGAGATATACATGCACCAGCCAGAAGGTTTCTCAGAAGAAAAGAAGAAGAACCTGGTGTGCAGACTCAAGAAGAGCTTGTATGGCCTGAAACAAGCCCCAAGACAGTGGTACAGAAAGTTTGACGGCTTTATGCATAAGGAAGGTTTCCAGAAGTACAACGCCAACCACTGTTGCTACTTCAAAAGATAGCAGTCCAGTTATATCATCCTACTCCTGTATGTTGATGATATGTTAGTTGTAGGAGTAGATATGAAGGATATCAAGAGTTTGAAGCAGCAGCTGTCAAAGGAGTTTGACATGAAGGACTTGGGTCCAGCGAAAAAGATCCTTGGAATGCAAATCACGAGAGATAAGAAGAGAGGTCTCTTGCAGTTATCTCAGATGGAGTACATCAACCGTGTTTTGCAGAGATTCAACATGGGCGACGCCAAGCCTGTGAGCACACCCTTGGCCAGCCATTTTCGTCTATCGAAGGATCAGTCTCCTCAGTCAGAATAAGAGAAAGAGGGTATGGCTCAGGTTCCTTACTCCTCAGCTATCGGAAGTTTGATGTACGCAATGGTCTGTACGAGACCAGATATTGGTCATGCAGTGGGAGTGGTCAGTCGGTTTATGTCGAATCTCCAGGAAAAGCTCATTGGGAAGCGGTCAAGTGGATTCTGAGATATCTACGAGGCACCACACAGAAGTGTTTGCACTTTGGTAAGGGAGAGGTGGAAGTGCAAGGGTACGTAGATGCAGACTTCGGCGGTGAAGTTGATCACCGAAGAAGCACCACCGGCTATGTATTCACCGTTGGAACTATAGCTGTTAGTTGGATGTCACAGGTACAGAAGATCGTTACCCTATCCACTACAGAAGTTGAGTATGTTGCAGTGACTGAAGCCAGTAAAGAGATGATATGGCTTCAGGGCTTATTGACAGAGTTGGGATTCAAACAGGAGAAGAATGTTTTGCACAGTGATAGCCAGAGTGCGATACACTTGGCGAAGAATTCAACATTTCATTCTAGAACGAAGCATATTGGGCTTCGGTATCACTTCATCAGATCCCTGTTGGAAGATGACGTGTTGAATCTGGAAAAGATTCCAGGAAGTAAGAATCCAGCAGACATGTTAACAAAGACGGTGACCGTTCAGAAACTGAAGTTGTGCGCAACTTCAGTTGGCCTTCATGCATAGATGAAGAGGGCGGAGCCACACAGGAGAGGAGCTTGATATATAGCCTGTTGATGGAGGTTTAATCTCCAAGTGGGAGATTGTTAGAATGGAGTGTAGATCAAACCTCAATTCCGACGAGGAGCTCCGACGAGCTTGAGAACCACACAGGCGAGCGTGGGTGTCGACTCAGGTGAAGTCGACGGCGAAAGCTCCAAGTGAAGCTCGAGCAGGCGAGCTCGAATTTTGGCGATTCCCGACCTCGGCGTGTGGGCAACGCGACCCTCGCGTTTTTGGATCTGACCCTCGCGTTTGGGACACCGACCCTCGCGTTTGGGACACCGACCCTCGCGTCCAAGCTCCGACGTTCGCGTCCAAGCGCTCCGACCCTCGCGTCAAGCTTGGACGCTCGCGTGGCTGGCGACAGGATGTCGTCAGTCTGTCATGTTCGCCTATAAAAGCAAACCCCGATGATCTAGGGTTTGTGTTTTTCTTCTCCCCTAATCTTTCTCTGGCGGCGACACAATAACGCAGCAGCGTTCCTCTTCTCCAACCTTGAAATCGTAGCAGGGATTTTGGTTTTCATCACCAGCTCTCAACAGAATCTTGAGGGGAGATTAAGAAAGGATTTAGAGAGAGAGAGAGAGAGATATTTGAAAGGGATTATTCTCTTTAATTATTAACACTGTAGCTACAATGTTCATTTGAGAGATCTCAGTTTGGGATCTGCTCTTGATTTGTAATTTCTTGTTTGATTAATAAGAAATTGACTGTGTGGCTCCCGAGGACGTAGGCAGTTGCCGAACCTCGTAAATCTTGGTGTACTTTTTCTATTCTGCGTTTCTGTTGCATTAGGGATTTAGGCGTTAAATTCCCAACAAATAATAAGTAAGATGATTAATTAGACGATGCTAACCTCCCATTGTTTATAACCCTGAAAGCCTTCTTGTCTAAGCATCTTAATTGCGACAGCCATACCGGATCCGGGTCTAACGGGTTCCAGTGAGTGTTCATGGACCCAGCCCATATAGACCGGGCCAAATCCACCTTCTCCTAATTCGTGGTCTTTGCGAAAACCCCCGGTGGCGATTTTAAGCTCGTTAAAGCTGTAGCTTTTCAAACATGGTCGTGGGATGATCTCTTCCCTGTCCTTGGCTTCATTCTCTGCTGGTGAAGGTTGTCCTTTCGTATCTGCATCCAAACAACATCTTAATATTTTCAAATATAAAATTTCAGAGTGAATAGAGACTGGTGTGTTACTTATAGTGATTTTCAAATATAAAATTTTTAAGGGACCCATCAGACACTGTTAACTTAGATTTTAGAGTCAACGGGGATTGGTGTCTCCCTCCTCTAAGGTCTCGAAGGGCAAATTTTTTGACGTGACATACATTCTGTTTTCTACATTTCAGATCATACATGCATGTATCATGGGTAACGGTTTGAATGTGTATCGCATCTGTAACACACCAGTCAACAACAGAAAACTAATACAAATGTGGTTCACGAATCATTAAACGCTCACCATATACATCGATGATAGGCCACGGGTTCTTCTCTTCAGCCGCGAGCTCCGTCTCAGCGTGAGATCTTAAGCAGTTTCCCATTAGAGAAAACACAAAAAATTTGAAAACGTGAGACTGATTAGGTTAATGGATCCTTTTAGGCTTTTAGTTTGTAACTACTAAAACTAATAGATTCCGAATAGAATGCTTGAGATGCCGTTAGTTTGTTTTGATTGGGATATTATTTAAAACCACGCGAAATGCTTCTGGATATTGTTACGGCATAGGATAAGTTTGAGAATGCTGGATTTGTTTGAAGTTAGGTAAGTTCTTCAAAGAAGTATTTATTAGAAAACATTACTCAAGGTTTTTACATAACTTAAGTGTTTGATGCTTTCAAAATTGAAATACGTATTAGGAAAGATTAGTGGCTAATTTTTTTTAAGCAATTCCGGATTAGATTTGTTGTAGTTTTACATTCTATTTTTTCGAAGGGTTATAAATGCCCAAGGGCCAAAGTTTACTTACTCCACCTTTAACTTTGGTGCTTTTGGAATTGGTTTTGCCCAAAAAAAGGCCTAAAGTTCAAAATAATTTAAGTTTATATAGCCCGTATTAAGTCATTTTCGGATGTCAAAGTTTTTTTGGGGGGGTGAAATTAGGGGCACTTTGACTTTAGGGGTATCAAACTTAAGAAGGGTCTTTGGACATTATTCCTTTTAAACTTGAATATGTTAAAATTAAATCTTGAAATCATTGAAATTACTATAGGGCTCTCAAATATTATAAGTTGTTTCAAATTTGTCGCTTCATTGAAATCTCCGCCCGCCCATCGTGCTAACCCTAGTGGCATTGTAATACCCTAACCCTTGAGAGGGTGATGTGATTAGTATTGATAGATTTGATTGGAATACTCATACCACCAAGATGCATCTTCTTTTCGGGAACCCAACTCTTAGAAACTCCAAAGTTAAGCGTGCTTGGTCTGGAGAAATTCTAGGATTGGTGACCCCCTGCGAAGTTTTCCAGGGAGTGCGTGAGTGAGGACAAAACGTGCTGAAAAGACATGTGGTGGTTTGTGAGGCCAGTCCATCAGATTTAGTAGTGTACCGATTCCGGGATTCCGGGGCGGGGCGTTACAAATGGTATCAGAGCTAAGCCAACCGGAATTGTGAGAGCTAAGTGCTATGCGGCGCAAAGTGCTACGTCGGAGAGCTAAGTGCTATGCGGCGCAAAGTGCTACGTCGAGAGGGCGGGAGCCACCTCTTGAGGCCATAGGAACCATCTCTAGAATCTCACACGGATGGTACGGTCTTGGATGATATGATTTGGCACAACGAGGACGTTGTGAGTTTAAGTGGGGGAGTTTGTAATACCCTAACCCTTGAGAGGGTGATGTGATTAGTAGATAGATTTGATTGGAATACTCATACCACCAAGATGCATCTTCTTTTCGGGAGCCCGACTCTTAGAAACTCCAAAGTTAAGCATGCTTGGCCTGGAGAAATTCTAGGATGGGTGACCCCCTGGGAAGTTTTCCAGGGAGCGCGTGAGTGAGGACAAAACATGCTGAAAAAGACATGTGGTGGTTTGTGAGGTCAGTCCATCAGATCTAATAGCGTACCGACTCCGGGATTCCCGGGCGGGGCGTTACAGGCATAGTGATGATTATTTATTATTTTACGCCACCAAATAGATCAGGGGAGCAATTGAGGATTCGGAAAAAGATGTAAAAATGGTGAAAACTGATTTCATTGAAACGAACACGGTTAAAAAAACGTACAACGGTCATCCCATGCCAACTTAAACTAAACAACTCAGAGAAATTGAGGTACTACTTCGAAACAACTCAGAGAAATTGAGGGATCTAATAGCAGTTACAATGATACGAGATGCTAGTTTCAGAATATTAAAGATTTTAGTGCGTAATATCTCATGCACACACACATACATACGCAGAAGTTAAAAATGCAGAAAGCTTTGGGGGTATATAAGCGCGAGTGGTAGCGTTCTGAGATCTTACTGGAGAATCCTTGTATACATCAATCAGCAAACATCCAATTCAATCAGCAGAACACGTAAACTTCCTACTAACACAATTTCAGTGAGCTAGATTTTTGCCATGTTTGAGGATGATCTCCACAAAGTGGGCAAGAGCTTATAAATACTTGCTAATAACAGTCATCTGCCCACATATCAAGAATCATGGTCGCTTGTGAACCTGAAGATTATGTATACAAGTCACAGGCTAGCAGGAAACGACATGATATCGACATAAACTAAGTTCTTCGGACGAAGTTCTTAACCAGAATTAAACTAATGATTTCAAACCTAAGGTATTCATCCTAATTCTGCAGAAACCAAAAGTAACAGAAAAACCTTCGATAGAAGAATTTCACACGGGAATAGCATGTTTACAGAAAAACACCCTTATTGATACTTGCAGCCTGTTTCTGTACGCTTTAACTCGTAGTTTCAGGCGAAATACTACAGTATGTAACTTCAAAATGAAAAACTGCAGAATTAAAGACCACACGACGATTTTACAAAAACTTTCTAAACAGGCCATCGCTTAAGCAGACTTCACTGTGGCAGCATTGATGATGTCCACAAATTCAGGCTGAAGCAAAACAAACACAATAGAGTGAGGCAAAAAGAAATTGTAAAGGTCTCTAAAAATTAAAGCAGAAGAAATGTAGTTCAATCGTTTCTTTTTTGCTCTTCAGTGGTAACAGGAAAACTAGAGGTGAGACTATTTATAACTGACCCAAAAGTAATTAAGATATAACAGCTTGCTAGACGTTTGGTATCGACGTTCAAGAGAAGATTATAAGTTAATAATTTTAAAAATTAACAATAAATACCTTCAAAGAAGCCCCACCAACAAGAAATCCATCAACATCAGCCTGGCCTGCTAGTTCCTTGCAGTTTGCACCATTTACAGAACCTGCATTGCAATGCGTCAATATCGCGCAAATGCTTCGGAGGCATAACACACACTTAGTGAACGAATATCCTCAAATAACTATGTAAGGGATTAGAAAGACATTTGTATTGATGTGAGTAAAACCTGTGTATAGGGATCTACATACCTCCATATATGATCCTACAAGATTCTGCAACTTCAGCACTCACATTCTTGTGAAGCCATTTCCTCAGACCATCATGAACCTGACAAAAGTTTCAATAAGTTAGAGGTAAATAAAGAATTCATAGCAACAAAAAGATTAGCAACTAACTGGACATAAAACACCTTTACAAAAGTAATGTACAATATGGACAATCATTCGATGCATCATTTAGATACCTAGTATGAACAAATAAACCAGGAGTGAAATATACTAAGGTTATTAATGAAAATTAATTCCGATTTTTCTGTATGAGAAAGATAAAGCCAAACTTGCTATAACTGGGTTAATATAATCGAAATTAATTGATCCATAAATGGCAAAGAAAATTCAAAGAAAACACATACATACATATATCCATGAACATAAGATAATAGCTTTATGAAGCTTATTTGACAAGATTTATCATTATCATTTTTACAATAATAACATATTGTGATATTTAGGGAAGAAGAAAACATGTACAGGTCTACACTCCGGTAGAATGTAGAAACTGTTTTAAGGGTGGGTCAGGAGGAGAATGGGAGAGAAGGGGAAGAGTGGGATATGAAGCTTTTCAAAACATAAATTCTGAATGGAGTTCAACAAAGGGATTAGTTAACTTAAAGTAACTCAAAAGGATTGCCCTTGAACATACTCAAAAAGAATGTCATTGAGCAATGATGGGATGTGCATTATTGTTATTAATACCACTGTGCTCATTTTACATCGGCTGAAAATGTAAGTAGGTAAAGAAAGATGACATGCATTATAGCTATAGCCTGAGAAAAGGTATTTTACCTATAGATAGATGAAATGACATTATAGAAAGCTATTATTTTCATTTTGAAATAATACATTTTAATAAAATGAAATCTTGCATTCGAAGCCATTACAAGCATGCATTTAACGGATAGCATGCTCATCTGAGTAAGGAACTTGACCGTATAGCAGGAGTTAGATGTAACAATGGCTAAGCCTGATACTATGAACAAGGTGTGAGCATACAACTTGTCAAGCATAATCTTGCAGAATTGTCGGCTCTTGTTGGCACAATACCTTTGTATATTCAGCAAAATATTAATAAGTTTAAAGAGAACAATAAGCAAGCAAGTACAATTTCCTGTAGGACTTACTTCCTGGGCCTGAGCCGGGGTTGCGACCTTGCCAGTTCCAATAGCCCAAACTGGCTCATAAGCAACTACAACATTCTTCCAGTCTGATATCCGAGCTGTGAAAGAATTTAGTGAACAACACTTTAGTCAGGAAAGAAGTATAGTTAACAAGTCTGTGATATAGATGAATACATATACGACTGTGACAGGATTTTACTTCCGTACAGGGGGGATACTTCAACAGAACAAACAAATTAAGGTTATAAAATCAGAAAAGCTGAGTAAAAACATCAAAATTTTGAAATAATCTGTATATAACAATGGACTTTATATTTAATATCTTGATTTTAAAAGTCTCGTCTATTTTACTTTCATTTTTGCTTCATTTGTAACTTCAATAGACACCTCATCGAACTGGCTAATATCAGCAGTTAGAAATCTAAATTTAAAATGGATTTCAACTGCAGATTTAAAAATATCTGCTTCTGTGATGATCATTGTTTATTTGTGTTGTTTATTTATGTAGTGAAAAAGCTTATGCTGAAGAGCTTGAACTGCACGCAGGTCTAAACTGGTTAGCAGAAGTTACATGGTGACTGAAATAAGAACCAAAAATGGAATAGCAGCAAGGAGAGGCCGTAAATGACAGAAAACAATATTACCAGCAATGGCTTTAGTTTGTGCAGCAACAACATCCATAGTTGATCCTGCTTCTCGCTGTTCCAGAGTCTCACCAACACATGCAATTACCTTCAGACCTTGAGAGAGTGCATATGCAACTTTATCACCAACAAACTGCAGTAGAAATCACAGAAGGGAAACAAAAGACAATGAATATAAGACAACTGTGAAAAGATAATCAGCCCTTTTTCATTAGATAAATAGCTAAACTTTTATGACAATTAATAGTTTATAGTTTCTACAGCAAGTGCTTGGTCTGACCTATTACCCACATAAAAATTCGAAAATGTGGGAAATTGGTGAAGAATGAGGCAATTACTGTCAAAACTTGCGTTTCTGGTAGTAATGTCAGCTAAGTAGTGCTACTTTGCGCAACTATAATGGTAGCGCTTTGTAGTTAGTAGTAACAAAGTATTGGGAAAAGGTGAAAAATATATGCACCTAGGTAGAACTCAAAGACAAAGGTAGAAGTAACAAGCAAAGTAGATATAGATATTACAATTGCTAAAAAGAAGTATTAAATAAAAATCAAGCAATAGCTATGCACAAATTTTCTAAGAGTTAAAAGAGTCTGATTAACAGGTAACATGTTCAATCCAGATAAATAATTAACTGTTCTTTTATGAATTAAAAATAGAACACTAGCATTAAATATACAGAGCTTGCTTCCGCTAAGGCTAGGCAATTGAGCTATTCCTCTACTACTGGTCATAGGGTGAAAAGCAATACTCTCACGTTAGAGTGGGGTGCACCAAATAATTTACAAGGAGTTTGTTACATAACAACGTATGGTCTATAACAAAACAGCATGTGACTTATTGCACATAAATAGCATCTGGTTTGCGCTAATAGGAGTTTAAACAAAGAAGTTATAGTATCTTCACGACTATTTCTTTCTTTCAGTATATATGGATTTGAATATTGATGTTCAAAGTCAAAAAGAGTTCATAGCGAACCTTCAACACACTTAAGTAAGTCATATAGCTAAGTCGTATAGGGAATCATACTACTTAGATTCTAACATCAAGAGGGCTTTACAAGTCTTCCAGGCTACAGGTATATTGTACAGTTTCTACTTTTTACTCTCCATATGAAATATACAGGTTGCGAAATTACCTCATTTGATTCAGCCAACAGAGCTCTTCTTTCAGAATGACCAAGAATAACCCAAGGAACTCCCAAATTGACAAGCATTTCGGCGCTATATGGAAAAATGTATCAGACTCGGGAAAAAAAGTTAGCCTTTTGGAATCCTATTAACAAATGAAACTACTCTCAAATGAAAACATTAAGGCCAGATTAGCAGAACGGCTCAAGAAAAGTACCAAAATCACATAAATGATCAAAACAATGGAAAAAAATTCATGATAACATGCTCAAGCAACAACAAAGAGTGAAAGTATTTCAGTTTTAAATTTGTAAGATGTTTGAACTGATAACAAAAAGGGATATTGAACCAAATTGAGAAGGAAAAAAAAGTCAAGGCCTCTGATTGGAGGAAAAAAAAGGGTCATTGAATTCAACACTTACTTTTTTCCAAATAGCAGTAATGTTGTTAGTATTGTTCTACTACCCAAGATTCCATGAATACCGCAGTGATAAGGATTGACAAAAAGGGACATAGTCAGATATTATAACCACAACACTGAATATGATTAGATATATACTCAATCGTGGTAAGATTATTTTTGGGATGAAGTGAGAAAAGTAGAGATCCGGCCCAATTAAAAACATGTTTTAGAAAATAGGAAAGCATGATACATAACTACCTTAAATAACAATGTTATGAAAGTACACGCTTAAAAAAAAATTCTTTTAGAAAATAGGAAAGCATGATACATAACTAGCATGTAGAATGAAACATGTACCACCATATTGAATGTTTTTTATTTTTTTTATTTTTCTTTTTCTTTTTCTTTTTTGTTTTATTTTTTATTTTTATTTTTTATTTGGTTGAATAAGCTCTTACCTGACCTCACCGGTGTAAGCACCACCTTTCTTCACCCAGCAATTTTGTGCAGCGACATAAAAATCAGAGCGCAGGGAATCCTTCACCAACGGAAGAAAGACAAATGGAGGGCTCACAACAACCTCTGCAAGGGAAATGAATATGCAAGGGAAATGATTAAGTGGTATTAATTAAAAATTTTGATGTGTTATAGGCAACAATCAGAATTAGTAATGTATCTTTATCCACACGTAACTCATGCTAATATACAGTTGCATATAAATGGTGGATGCCAGAAATTCAAAATGCTGTGCAAGATATAAGATGCTAAGCTCCTCAACTAACTGTGCCAAGTATTCCACTGTCTATAAACATAGGTCAACGGCAAACTGATTATAAACAAAACGCCCTGTATTCGATCTGATCTTAATATCTAATTGAACCTGGAGTATAATCCAGCTGGATGATCGCAGATATATAAAAGCAAGATCTAAAGTCTCCATAAATTCGGTGACTGTTAAACTCTGCAGGAGAAGATAATTGACTTTTAATTAAAGAAAAAACTGAAAATTGCACCATCATTTTAATACCACAACAGCAAAGCCATTCTGCCAATTTTTGGGGTCAGCTACCTAAATCTTGTTCTTCTATTAAGTTTCATTATGGATCTTCTCCGCTTAAGTTAACTACCGTTATATCATTCTTAATTACTTCCAACCAAGTTCTTTTAGATCTATATAAAGTTCTCTTCACCCAATTACCTATAACGTTATCATTTCACCAAGCTGGTGCATTTAGTGGTGTCCTTTTTACCTGAACAACCCATCCCAATTGAACCATCATTCAAAAAATTATCCTAAATCATAAATCTACATTTGAAATGATATCACAGTCAAAATGAGCAGCTCAAAAACATCAACATGGAAATAGTTTGAATGCATGGGGAAAAAAATTATAACTTTCAATTACGCGCCAATATTTGAGACTTTAATGACAAATAATACTACCAACAACATCCTGCGATGGAACTTTGGCATCGTTCAGCGTCTTCACAATTTTCTTCACCTCTTCAGCTGTTCCATTCTATGATCATAAGGAAGCAATTTTGGTAAGAAAATTAATAAAAATGATCAGATCTAGAAACTAACATCGGCTAATAAAAATGAAGAGAGGGCCAATCTGTTAAATGACTCATGCTTATGGTTCAGATATCAAGAAACTAGAGATTGATCACTTTAAGCTCGATTAAATTGATTTGAACCTAAAATCATAAGAAATCGAATTTCATGACAGAATTCATAGAAATGATTAGATTTAGAGAGTGATCGCTTTAACATCGATTACGTCTATTTGAGCTTAGGATCGTTCGGAATCGAATTCGATGAATAACGAAATACATCAGAAAATGATCGGATCTAGAAACTAGTTTCGGGTAATTAGAGGTTGAAGAGAGGGATTACGCATTTCCAGTTGCCGCCGACGAAGAATTTTCTGCCCATGATCGGAATTAGATCGGGGGAATAAGAGAGAGTAAGCTTCGCCAAGATCCGTCCTTTTTTTTTTTTTTTTGGTTAGTAACGCAGGCTCGAGATGGGCCTGGACATATAAAGGAGCAAGAGAAACTGATAATGCTCAGTTACCATTATACCCCTGCTTATGCTGCAAGATTCATAAAAAGTCGAGAATAGAGTTTTGGATCTGCTGAGAAAATACAAACAGCGCACAAGGAATGGGCGATGAATGTGTAAAACCTTTGAAGTGGGACCCATTCAATGCGGTGGGGCCAGAGATGCGAAACAATATACATATATCCGCGTGGTTCCTAGATATCCATATCTAATATGGTTATGAACATGCATGTAGAGCTGAGCATGGTTCGGTCCAAACCGAAAAAACCGACCGAACCGACCCGAAAAAATCGGTTTTATGAGTAGGGCGGTTCGGGTCGGTTTGAAAATTTTTCAACCCGAACCGACCGAATATAGTGCAATACTACTCATTCTGATCACAAACCTATCCGACCCGTCCCCAAAGAGTCAAAGACTTAAACCCTAAACTCATTTTCTGAATCATTATGGGTTGAAAACAATATCATTATATTAGTGTTTAATGCTTCATAATCTCCTACTTTGTTGATATCTTTTTTTCTTTAACACAGTTTGTTGTTTGATAAGAAGTTTGATGAAGTTAGAACCGAACAAACCGAACCGAACCGTACCAAACCGACTTGCAACGGTTCGGTTCGGTTTTGAATTATAGACGGTTCGGTTCGGTTGTTCAAATTTTGGTAAAAACCGAACCGAACCGACCGTTGCACACCCCTACATGCATGTACAGCGAAATATTCGGATATCATAACATACGTTGCCGACGAAGAATTTTCTGCCCATGATCGGAATTAGATCGGGGGAATAAGAGAGAGTAAGCTTCGCCAAGATCCGTCCTTTTTTTTTTTTTTGGTTAGTAACGCAGGCTCGAGATGGGCCTGGACATATAAAGGAGCAAGAGAAACTGATAATGCTCAGTTACCATTATACCCCTGCTTATGCTGCAAGATTCATAAAAAGTCGAGAATAGAGTTTTGGATCTGCTGAGAAAATACAAACAGCGCACAAGGAATGGGCGATGAATGTGTAAAACCTTTGAAGTGGGACCCATTCAATGCGGTGGGGCCAGAGATGCGAAACAATATACATATATCCGCGTGGTTCCTAGATATCCATATCTAATATGGTTATGAACATGCATGTAGAGCTGAGCATGGTTCGGTCCAAACCGAAAAAACCGACCGAACCGACCCGAAAAAATCGGTTTTATGAGTAGGGCGGTTCGGGTCGGTTTGAAAATTTTTCAACCCGAACCGACCGAATATAGTGCAATACTACTCATTCTGATCACAAACCTATCCGACCCGTCCCCAAAGAGTCAAAGACTTAAACCCTAAACTCATTTTCTGAATCATTATGGGTTGAAAACAATATCATTATATTAGTGTTTAATGCTTCATAATCTCCTACTTTGTTGATATCTTTTTTTCTTTAACACAGTTTGTTGTTTGATAAGAAGTTTGATGAAGTTAGAACCGAACAAACCGAACCGAACCGTACCAAACCGACTTGCAACGGTTCGGTTCGGTTTTGAATTATAGACGGTTCGGTTCGGTTGTTCAAATTTTGGTAAAAACCGAACCGAACCGACCGTTGCACACCCCTACATGCATGTACAGCGAAATATTCGGATATCATAACATACGTTGCCGACGAAGAATTTTCTGCCCATGATCGGAATTAGATCGGGGGAATAAGAGAGAGTAAGCTTCGCCAAGATCCGTCCTTTTTTTTTTTTGGTTAGTAACGCAGGCTCGAGATGGGCCTGGACATATAAAGGAGCAAGAGAAACTGATAATGCTCAGTTACCATTATACCCCTGCTTATGCTGCAAGATTCATAAAAAGTCGAGAATAGAGTTTTGGATCTGCTGAGAAAATACAAACAGCGCACAAGGAATGGGCGATGAATGTGTAAAACCTTTGAAGTGGGACCCATTCAATGCGGTGGGGCCAGAGATGCGAAACAATATACATATATCCGCGTGGTTCCTAGATATCCATATCTAATATGGTTATGAACATGCATGTAGAGCTGAGCATGGTTCGGTCCAAACCGAAAAAACCGACCGAACCGACCCGAAAAAATCGGTTTTATGAGTAGGGCGGTTCGGGTCGGTTTGAAAATTTTTCAACCCGAACCGACCGAATATAGTGCAATACTACCCATTCTGATCTCAAACCTATCCGACCCGTCCCCAAAGAGTCAAAGACTTAAACCCTAAACTCATTTTCTGAATCATTATGGGTTAAAAACAATATCATTATATTAGTGTTTAATGCTTCATAATCTCCTACTTTGTTGATATCTTTTTTTCTTTAACACAGTTTGTTGTTTGATAAGAAGTTTGATGAAGTTAGAACCGAACAAACCGAACCGAACCGTACCAAACCGACTTGCAACGGTTCGGTTCGGTTTTGAATTATAGACGGTTCGGTTCGGTTGTTCAAATTTTGGTAAAAACCGAACCGAACCGACCGTTGCACACCCCTACATGCATGTACAGCGAAATATTCGGATATCATAACATACGTTGCCGACGAAGAATTTTCTGCCCATGATCGGAATTAGATCGGGGGAATAAGAGAGAGTAAGCTTCGCCAAGATCCGTCCTTTTTTTTTTTTGGTTAGTAACGCAGGCTCGAGATGGGCCTGGACATATAAAGGAGCAAGAGAAACTGATAATGCTCAGTTACCATTATACCCCTGCTTATGCTGCAAGATTCATAAAAAGTCGAGAATAGAGTTTTGGATCTGCTGAGAAAATACAAACAGCGCACAAGGAATGGGCGATGAATGTGTAAAACCTTTGAAGTGGGACCCATTCAATGCGGTGGGGCCAGAGATGCGAAACAATATACATATATCCGCGTGGTTCCTAGATATCCATATCTAATATGGTTATGAACATGCATGTAGAGCTGAGCATGGTTCGGTCCAAAACGAAAAAACCAACCGAACCGACCCGAAAAAATCGGTTTTATGAGTAGGGCGGTTCGGGTCGGTTTGAAAATTTTTCAACCCGAACCGACCGAATATAGTGCAATACTACCCATTCTGATCTCAAACCTATCCGACCCGTCCCCAAAGAGTCAAAGACTTAAACCCTAAACTCATTTTCTGAATCATTATGGGTTAAAAACAATATCATTATATTAGTGTTTAATGCTTCATAATCTCCTACTTTGTTGATATCTTTTTTTCTTTAACACAGTTTGTTGTTTGATAAGAAGTTTGATGAAGTTAGAACCGAACAAACCGAACCGAACCGTACCAAACCGACTTGCAACGGTTCGGTTCGGTTTTGAATTATAGACGGTTCGGTTCGGTTGTTCAAATTTTGGTAAAAATCGAACCGAACCGACCGTTGCACACCCCTACATGCATGTACAGCGAAATATTCGGATATCTATAATATCATAACATACGTTGGCGGTAAAATATAGCATAACATATTAATAATTTTTTTTAATATTATCTTGTTTTCTCATATATGTTTTGCATCTATATGTATATTCACATATACATCTGCATGTATATACATATTTGCATTTACTTTTTTGTTAATATAAATATGAATTTTTCTTACTTTGATGTATTCATCTCTGAATTCGTATTCGTAAATATAACAGGCATCGTATCACCCGAACCGTTTGCACCCCTTAGGTGGAGCCGGCCGCTGATGCGAATTTCGCGTCGTGACGATTCTTGGCTGTCAAATGAAATACCCTCTTGTGAGTATAAAATTGTATAAATGTCAGGGACGTTTGCATTGTGCTGCTCGCGCGCGCTTTGTGATGGTCGATGACGAATATCCCAGACTTTTCTTTTTTACATTCTTAAAGCACTTAAAATAAAAAATCTAAAATCATCAAATAATAAACAGCATGAAATTTGACATGCCTTCAGAAAGTGATAAAAGAGTTCAAGATATTTGGATCTCCAGTTTAAGTGATCGAATATTCCTTGATATTTTTAGAGTGGTGTTAGTCTAGAAAGAAAAATTCTCCAAGGATCCAAAATATGGGACCAACAGGAGGGACACGTGAGGTGTCCCCCTCTTATTGCATAATGAGCTGGCCATCATTAATGATGATCAGCTCATTATATAATAGGAGGGGGACACCTCACATGTCCTCCCTATTGGTCTCATATTTTGGATCCATGTAGCGAAGCTCGTCTAGAAAATACTGTCTTCGTAGCAATTTCTTTTTCACCTTTAATAATGAGATGCTTTAGGATGGGCCGGCCAGTTCACGGTTGTCTTGAGACGTCAAGGGTCCTTGTCTCTGTCGCTATCCTATCCTTATCTCCGAAACACAAAAAGGGTGAATTTCTTCTCAGCCAAGCCCACCATATCAGAAATCTGAGGCCCACAAAGACTTGAGCCCACACTTACCTTGATACAATAATGAAAATGCTTCCACCTAAAAAATAAAAATAAAAAAATAAAAAGGGGAAAGAAATTCCACCGAACAAAATTAATGAAAATATGCTCGTTATGAAATGCTTTTGTCCTTCTTTAGGTTGTAGTTCTACTTCATGAAAAAAAAAGGTTTATTTCTACAAAATAATTTTATTGCTTTATTTTTTGGGGAAACTTTCATGAAAAACCCCAGAAGACATTTGGAGCATTTCCCATGAAACCTTTCTCCAACTTTATTTAACTAAACCCCTGAACTTTGGGATGTCCCAAATAACCCCCGTAAAATTTAACTTTTCCCAACATACCCCCTAACATCACTGTTAAAATATCAATATACCCTTAACGAAAGTATATCCTTAATCCAAATATCCTTCACCAAAAATAAGCCTATATACGGGGGCTCCTTTGTTAGTGAAAATTGATGTGTATTTTAAAAATCTAGATTACAATACATAGCATGGACGACAGTGCTATAATACAAGTATTCGCCTTTATTTGTCAACATGTTTCCTTCTTACTTTCGCAAGGAAAAGAGGGTCTTAGCTCATAATACTGACTTGTGTTTATTGTTCTGACGATCTACACTTCCGATGATGATAGCTGAATTGACTCGTATATATCTCCTCATGAAAGTTCATATACACGGCATCTCCCTGTTCCCGCGCATACAGTACACTCATCTGCATCACCAGCTACATGGCTTAGGCATTGCTTAATTCTATCATTCATCACATCCTGCACAAAACACACATCTTCAGTTTCAGATATTTATTTCCCTTATGAAATACATCCATGAAACTTTGTAGTTTCACTATTCTCATTCCGATCTACTTGTGATGGAAAATCCTACACATGGCCCTATATAAAAAAATCAATTAGGGAGTAAGGAGATTGCGGAAAGTGCCCCAATATATTCTCGAGTTGGTAATTGCACTAATATAATATTCTTACTGCAGTCATACTGTAAATAGATTGCATTAATTTTCTATAGAGAGCCCTCTCCTTCTACTGTCAAAATACTTTTCTTTGTAGATGTAGGCATCAATGCAATGAGCATGTGCGAACGATTATGGTCATAAGTATCTAAATCAGGAAATTTGAGATCTTACCACCATAAGCTCATGAAGACCAAGTGGTGCTGTGATGATATAAGATATACCCGAATGGTCCCTAGCCGCCTCAGCTACCAATGAAGGGATATCCTGTGAAAAATGCAATGAACTATAATAGATGCTTTCTTTAATGGTTTGGGAATGTAATTAAGGCTTAATTGCAAATACACCTTTACTACGAGGTGGGTAGACATTTATGCCCCTGAACTTTTTACTAGCACTGACACACTATGAAACTCAAAAGATGGGCAATTTAGTCATTTTTCCAATTAAACTGAGGGCAAAGGTAACTATCGTCATGTTATTCTCAACCTATCTTGTAAAAGAGTGTTGTTTGGAACTCAGAGGGCGTAACTGCTAACAAAGTAGTTCAGGGGGTTTAAGTGGCTACAGCCTCATAACACAAGGGATGTATCTACAGCTAGCCCTATAATTAAAGATCATACGTTGCTAATTGACTGTAGCAACATCCACTATCAAGCAAACTGCTAGCATAATCATGAATTGAGCAAACCTTGTGCCAGTGCCGACCTGGAAAGAGAAAGAATGGACTGACAATGACCCGATTAGCTCCTTGCTCAACACAGAGTCTGAATGCATCTCGGATTGACGGCTCAGCCAATTCCTAGAATTTGGAGGGGAAGGTAATGTGTTAAATCTTTCAGGAAAAAATATGAGATCTCGACTTTTCAACAGTCCACTCCCATATTTGACATGTTATATTATTATAGTTCAAACGTACTGCAAGAATAAACACAACTTAGTAACTTTCTTCCATATCTTATTATCTTGATTAAATAAATTGGAAATTTAAGTATTTGCATTATGCATCATTGATTTATTAATAATTCTAACACTGGTTCAAAAGATTTTTTTTAACTTGGGTTTTTTCTTTGCATATATAAATCATGCGTATTTGCAAAACAAGTCCCAAGACCTCAGTACTTGCAAAACTATCCCCAAATCAATTTGGGAGGGGGAGAAACCCCACAAATCAACATACAATCAACTTTGGTAGCCTGATGTGTAATTGCATTGTAAAAACATCGACGAAATAGCCCATATCCAACAAAGTTGATGATTTGTTGATTTGAGCGTACTTTTTTTCCAAAGTTGATGATTTGGGGGTAGTTTCGCAAATACCAATATTTGAGGGGTAGATTTGCAAATATGCATGATTAAAGGGGTATATATAAAAAACCAAAAAGTGTAACACCATATAAACATATTTACGGATCTATAGACAGAGTGACAACAGTCCATCATTCTAAGGTAACAAAATGATAAAAGGATGGAATGTTACCATGTGAGCAGGCTCCACTATATGGTACCCAGTTCGACCTTTAAACATTGCCACAAACTCATCTACAATTCAAGAAAATACAAAAGTTTAGCGATATTCTGCTTCTGCCTTTTATACTCAACAAAAAGAAAGGATAATCATAAATCACTGATCTCTTTACTTAGCATTAGGTTGGATTCTTGACGCCTGGATCCATGGTCCACAATTATCACCGCATCTTTCTCTCTCAAAGTACTAGTAGTCTCCTTTGACTCAATCACTCTTTCCTTTTCGTAACTCATAGCAGATTTTATACAATAACTTGTACTGCTCTTTGTTGCAATTATTGGCAATTTCACAGGGTCAAGTGAGAACAAACTATAAGACTGTGTTGCAACTTTCCTGCAGAGTCAAATGGAGGAGTTATATGAGAGCTGAATAAGAGAAAGATAATTTGCACAGTATGAAGAACTAACCCAGATACCTAGAGGGGAAAATATGTAAGAAAATCATTGTTGGTCGAACAAAAATCAAACAAATAAAATAAAGAGAAAAAACCCTTCAGTTCTCCCTGCACTGTGTGGTTTCTGTTAGCGTTCGTACTCAAGTATAAGACGGGAAAATGAAAATACGATTATGCAATGAGTGAGAGAAAGCGTTTTTAACTTCGTTCAACAAAACAGAAACAAGATCCAGACTGGTGTACAGCAATGGGAGCATATAGAGTGGAACATATTCGCTATTTAGTTATTTTATGGAATCAACCTCAACCATTACCTGCTTGGATATCCAAATTCCAACTCCAAAGGTCGAAACTTTTTTTCTATGAGGCAGAGAGTTAATCAAGGCTTGACCCAGGTCATTAGTTAATCTCTCCCATCCTCCACACCTGTAATTAAATTTTTTTGACAAATTGCTTTTCTAAGGTAATATAACAATAAAGTATAATTTTTATACAAAAATCTTGGATTAGGGTTTGCAGGCCTCCTTTCTAATTACCATGAGAGTCCCAACTCATGCAGTTCAAATTTTGATGGATGTAACACCCTATTTTTCTTAAAGGAAAAGGATGAGATCAAAAGACCTCAGCACAAAATCATCTCCTTATAATCCTAAATGACAAAGGATACAAAAACAAGTTATATTATATTTACTAGTAACAGTTCACCAAAGATATAATGAAGAATAATTGACGATGTAGTTTATTGATTACCATAATTTCTGTTGTATACCGAGGTGATAAGAACTGTGACATTTATCCTTATTTTTTACCTCCCAATTTTTCTCAACATTACACTTGTTGACTCTCTTTACCTTCCCTACTAATCAGAGCGACAACAAGAATTAAGGTCAGGCCCGACGACTGTCATCGATTCACTATAATTTACCACATGAAGAAAAAATTATGAGCAGTTTCATCCCTTCTCTTACACAAAAATTAGACTCTCCTTATTGACATTCTTCTTTCAGAGGATACCATAAGAAACCTTTTCCTAATTATCAAACAGCATGTGAATTTCAACCTTAGAAGAAGCTATACGCTTCTACATTGCACCAATGCTAGAGTGTTTACGTCTCCAAAGAGCATAAAATGGCGGAAGAATCTGACAGCGAATTTCCCACACATTCCATTTCCATTTTGCTCTCTCTATTATCATCTAGAGCTATAGGAATTGGAAGATTTAGTAAAGTGGTCAATTCTAATCGGAAGCTCACTTTTATTCAAAAATCCAAATCCAGGACGCTAGACATATGATCCTCCATTTTCCTTTGTCACATTTTCCCCTCCGAGATCTACTTCGAAAGTTTGAAACAAAAAGTGTAAAGATAAATGCTTTGTTCTTGCTTCCCACAATTACCAATTTGTTCTTCTTCTGTCCCTGACTCAGAGACAACCAGTTCATGTCCTTCAAAACTTTCCCCTTTCTATTCAATTTTAACATTACAATTTCGTCCCTAACAACCATAAATGCGTGCTGTCCTACCTACGAATCGATCGATTTCTAGAAATTCCAAGAATAATAAAAGATCAAACATGAGTGAGATTCAATCCGAGGGGAATTTTGTAGCTAAAGAACATATTTTGATGAACATAAACACTGAATCTACTAAAATACGCAAAAGTTAGGGTTTTATGAGAGAACAAAACCTTAGCTTGAGAATGGTGAGGTCCCTCGGTGAATACTTTCCCGATGGTCGGACAATTCGATCGCCTCCGCTCGACGGAGTCCACGGCGGTCTTGGACGGGCATTTTTTATACAGCGGCGTTTAACTGAAATTTTTCGAAGTGCTAATATTCTACTTTTGCTTTTGAATACAGCTAGATTAAGATATATTATCTATGAAATCCTAATCAAAATTTACCAATGGTTTTACAATTTAAATCTAACTAGTGTTTTAGCCCGTGCTAAGCATGGTCTTACCGCAGTTCATCTATATTTCGTTGTGTTTCAATCACTCTCAGCCGAATATAATTTTTAACAGCTAACAACTCAACCCCCTTCCAAACACATGAACCCCACTCTCACTCACCCCCAATGAGGTTAGATAACATGTATCCGTATGAAAATGATGATATTAAACAACTTACATAAAAGGTATAATTAAAATTAAGATCATTTAAACTAATTTTTTATAAAAAATGAATAAAATGAAGATAATCAAAATATACTAAATGCAGCTTAAAAGAAATTAAGATATAAGACTATTTAATGTTCAAAAAACATTATTCACAAATGATGCGTCATCAAAAAAGTTCTCAATCAATCAAACAGTCATAAGATGTTATTAGCAAAATATAAAGAAGAGCTCTAATATTTGTAATTATTTTTGCTCCGTCTTAATCCTCTTTTGGTTCTTTGTCAATTTCTACAAAATAAAAAATATGTTTATTTAGTAAATTTAACATTAAAAATTATATATTGAAATTAATTAATATATAACCAACCTGATTTTATCCTTATTTTTTCACTAGTTATAGGTAGAGTTTTAAATGCAGAAGAGTTAGGTGTAGCATTGGGCTAAACATCTTTTTTTTTGCCTTTGCTATTAGTGGTGGATATCGGTGTGGATAAGTCTGGAGTTAATTTAACATATTGATTATCAACGGTACTATCTTCATTCAATTCAATTGGTTTCTCATCCTGTGATAATAATACATTCATCTTAGTACAACATGTTAATGATTTAATTTTTTAAAATAATAAAACTAATATTATATTTAGCAAACATCTTCTTCATCAAATTTTTGTCAATACTATTTCCAGGTGTCGATAAGTCTGGAGTATATTGAATTGATTGATTGTTATCACCGTTAACTAGCGTCATATCAAGTGATTTTCCATCCTTTAATAAAAATAAATTTAGTATTACAACAACGAATACATTACAAACTATTGAGGAATATAATTTATTAATAAGATTATGAAAATGTTACCTTTTCGTCAATTAGTAATAACAGCCCATTGATTTTTTTCATCACCCACGTCATCGTTAATGATTTTTAATAACCATGTAGTCTTCAATGCATCTACTTGTGTTAAACTCTGTAACCTTAACATGGAAACACATGTTTCAACCAATTCATCTCTTGATTGTAAGCGAAACCTTCTTGTTGTATGCATCATGTTTAAGCAAATACATATTAATTTTAAATTTCAACTATTAGATTAGAAACTTATAAAAAATTAATATAATTTTGATATAAATTACCAAACCTAGCGAACATTCAAATACAGAACATTGTGATGGAATATTACAAATATGGTGATGTATGTTCTATCCGTCACTTGTAAGGTAAGTTTATACCTAAAGTTAAATACATATTTGTGTTATATATTGGTTTTATTCAATTTAGTTTTTATAAACTATACATAATTTATATTTATAAAAAATTATAATATCATATGTTTACCTTTCTTCTAAATATTTGATTTCTTTTTTTATGACGATTGCAGTAAAGAACTTCATTAACCTCTTTCAACTTGTTATTGCAATCAGCATGAGAAGGATATAGACAACCGGACAGCTCCTCAATTTCCATGATTTGAGTGTTGCAAAAGAAATGTTTCTCCTAAAAATAGTATAGATAAACAATATATTCATCATCAATTGAATTATCAAACACCAACAACATAATAATGTGCATGATAAATTAATTAAAATATTAATATTTTAAGTATATTTTGTAATAATAAGACAACTTTTATTATTGTATTATGTTTCTGTGACGCCCCCTGGGTTCACACAAGGCTGCAGTCCAAGGTGAAACCAAGAATGTCAAACCTGTCATGCACCACACCGTGCAATAACATGTTTCACCATCACAATTAACATCTATCTAGTAGAGTCAACAACTGGTGTAGGTACAAAACAGGTAAAAGATAATACAAGGAATACTGATGAAATGATAATAGTCACATAAATATCTCATCATCCAACGAACAGAAATACATAGTCAAGATCTGAGTAGATAAACTGGAATACTCAATAAGTCTCAAATACAAATATCTGACGAAAAGGAAATAAGGCACACAGCCTTTACAACTTCTAGAACAAGACTCTCAAATGTCTAAACAAAAATCTACTGTGAAACCCCAAAAGGAAATATATAACTAAATAGACGGCGGAGGCTAAAATGCATCCCCATCAACCTGCGACTCTCCGGGCTCCTGGCTCGTTACCTGAAAGGGGAGGGACAACTAGCGTCAAAGCGCTAGCGAGCATCATCACAACCAACCCCAAAGGATAGGGCTCCTTGTATATGAAAATACAGTGAATACATAATATTCTAAAATCATAGATCCTAACAAAAGAAGATTTTAGTATTTAGAGATTTACAACACGAGCATAGGTACGTCAAGCGAAATAATCCAAACAAGGAAACCCTCATGTATATACCTTATATCTCAAATTGTAAATCCCTAAACACCAAACCCAAAATCTAATACAGGAACAATAATAAAGAGAAATACAACCCATCTCAAAACTTAAATACTGTGTCATGTCATAACCAAATAAGTGTCAAAGGTCAAAATTACATAAGTGTCATGTACAGCCTAGGTAGCTATCATGTCCAAATCTCATGTAATCATGTCATGTCCTGATTTAGATAAGTGTCATACTCATAGCTTAACAAATGTCCAAGACGTGGTCAAATATGTAAATGTCCAACACGATGACTGAAATGGATTATAGTCCAACACGAGGACTTTAGTGGATTATAGTCCAACACGAGGACTTTAATGGATTATAGTCCAACACGAGGACTGTATATATAAACCATGGAATACTAGTAGTAAAGGTATACATATTCTACTCTTGTGCATGCCTCACGGTACAGATCTAAGCTTGTGTCAGAAAAGTCATCTCATATGTGTAGATGAAAACATGAATACTACAATTTAATACTCGATAAACAAGGCAACTACTCATGTTCAACAAAAGTTCAATAGAACCCTCGATCATATATGAACACTGTATGAAAGTATAAGCATAGTAGTTGATCAAGCAGAAATACAAACGAAATAGGAAAAACTCCGATGAGTCGACTCAAATCAGCACATCTGCAGTTTTCTGCAGAACATAGCATTAGTAAAATGAGAATATCTTTCTCTGGACAAAATCTTTTTAAGAATAGTTTTTCGTTTTGGAAACTAGACTCACATAGATATCATTTGACACTAATTTGGCTCAGTTTGGAGTTCATATGATATTTCAAATTTCCAGTCAAACATTTTATATGTGCAGCAGATTTTCTGCAGGATATATCATCAGTAAAATGAGTATATCTCTCCCTAGGAAAACTATCTTTAGGTATGGTTTTCTGTTTTGAAAACTAGATTCACATATCTTTCAATTGGCATTAGTTTGATTCAATTTGGATTTCATTTGTTATTTTAAATTTCTAGCTCAATAGTATATATGTGCAGCAGATTTTCAACAGAACATAACAAGCATGATTATTTGCACAAGAAATCATATGTAAACCTTCAATCATGCACAAAACTTTAAAACGAAGCATAAGACATCTAAATTCAGATAAACGATATTTTAAATTATTTTCAGATCTTAAAACACTTCTATAAATTCGTGCTTAATCTCTTTAACATGAAAAGACCTAGTCTTCATACATATATACAAAAGATCCAATTTTTATACACAAAATAATTGATTAGGCTCTATAAAACTCATTAAAAACTCTTCAAAAATATTTTAAAAACTGGGAGGGGGATTAGTAGAGATGATACTCACCTGGGGTTGAAGGAAAAACTTGTTAGAAGCAACGTCGAAGGAGATCTCCACTCCAAAAGCCAAAAAAAAAACAACAAAAACCCAACTTGAAAGCCTCCAATCCTCTCCAAGAATTCAAAATAGGGTTTATGGGTGTTTGGTGGCTGTTAGGGTTCTTAGATATGATAAAAGAAAGGAATTTTCGTGAAAAATATAGGTATTTATAGAGACAAACCCGAAACAAACCTGTTAGACCCGAACCAGGAAACCTAGTCTGACTAGGAAAATACTCCTTCGGTATTTTGGCTATAACTTTCTCATACGACCTCAGAATAAGGTGATCTAAGATTTGTTGGAAATCTCTTGAAGATACCTACAACTTTGGTATTATACACATTTCCAGATTCTTAATTAATCGGTGTGAAAAACATAGAAACTATCAACTGGTCAAAATTCCCAGATTCTCACTCTTGGCCTTTGTGCATGATTTGTGTATTTGTACTCACATATATACATATATACATTGAATTGATCTCAAATCAATTCCTAGCATACTCAAACATCATAATATATTATTTATAAATGTATAACATATTTATTAATATTTATCATAAAGTATTCAAATTTTCGGGGTTTTACATTCTTCCCCCCTTAAAAGAATTTCGTCCTCGAAATTCAGAAATCATACTTAATCAAATAATAATACTAAAAAAAACACATAGTGGGTCTAATTCAACCCGCAACCAGAAACATTTAGAATTTTACTCTTGATAAGCATATATGGATATTTATATTTAACAGTCCAGGATAACTATATTCCCACTCAACCCTTAATCGAATGGAACTAGTACGTCGGGCGAAAAATCCAAACAAGGAACCCCCCATATATATACCATGTGTTCCGAAAGATTAAGAATTAAGTGAAAATATCCTCATTCTAGCGTTAAATCAAAATATAACCACACAAATAATCGTACACATAAATCAATGCACTTCCTCCATAGGTACCGGAAGTCGCGCGGCATAACATCTTCGCGCTCCCGAAAATCATCTCAACTCCTTTCCGCTCCTGAAAATCATCTTCGATGTCTACACTTAACCATCAAAAATGTAAATACTCCCACTTAACCCCTAATTAAATGGAACAAGTACATCGAGCGAAAAATCCAAACAAGGAACCCCTCATATATATACCATATGTTCCAAGTACTTAGGAGATAAGTGTTAATACCCTCATTTTAGTGTTAAGTATAAACATCGCCATACAAGTAACCATAAGCCATAAACAAGTCATACAAAAATTTAATTTACTTGATCAAACAAATTGTGGGTAGTCGCGATGTATATCCTCCTCGCGCTCCCGAGAAACCTCCTCAACTCCTTTCCGATTCCACTGAATTTCCACCAAGGGAAAAATATCTTGTTTCTAAATTTCTTGTCTTCTCTAGCAAGTATACAAACTGGGATTTCGATCGTAGTCAAATCAACCTGAAGCTAAATCTCCGATGCGTTCAACACTCGCTGTTGCTCTTCAACATGTAATTGTTTCTTGAACATTGGAACATGAAATACTTTATGCACACTAGACATCGATGCTGGAAGGTCTAGTCTATATGAAACAGTTATAATACGCTCAAAAATCCGGAACGGTCCAATATATCTCAGCTCAAGCTTCCCCGCCTTTCGAATCGCTGAACATCTTTCATAGATAATACTTTTAGCATAACTAATTCTTCAAATCTGAAACTCCAAAGGTCTTCATCTCTTATCTGTATAGCTCTTTTGCCGTCTCTGAGTGGATAGAATCTATTCTCTGATCAAGGTTTTTTTTTTTGTCCCATAAGCTCTGGTCCAAGCATTAAACTATCATCCGGTTCTACCCAACATATAGGCGATCTGCAAGGCCTCCCGTACGATGCTTCATACAGGGCTATACCAATTGTCGCTTGATAACTGTTGTTATAAGCGAACTCTATCAGTGAAATATGATCCTCCCAGCTGCCTTGAAAGTAAATGACACTAGCCCGCAATATGTCCTCCAACATCTGATTTACTCTCTCCGTCTTATCATTCGTCTGTGGGTGGAATACACTACTGTAAGATAAATCTGTTGCCAAACAAATCCTGGAAACCCTTCCAAAAATACGAAATGAACACTGAACCTCGATCCGATACCATCATATCTGGAACTCCATGAAGTCGAATTATCTTCCGAACAAATATCCTCGCATACGTCTTAGCTGTACAGTTAGTCTTCACTGGAATAAAATGTGCTGACTTCGTTAGTCTTTCTATTATCACCCAAAAAGAATCATTTTTTTTTCTTTGACTTCGGGAACCCTACAATATAGTCCATAAAAATATCCGCTCACTTTCATTTTCGAAATGGGTAAGGACTGAAGTGTTATTGTCGGTCTCTGATGTTACTCCTTCACTTGTTGACAGGTAAGACACTTAGCTACATACTCTGAAATCTTCCTATGCCTATCACTCCACCAAAATTGTCTCTTTAGGTCTTTGTACATCTTAGTTGTTCCTGGATATACTGAATCGCGAATTCATAGTTCTCAATAAAGTCAATCCACCGCTGCTGCCTCTGGTTGAGTTTCCTTCTGGGAGAGAAGATACTTAAACTATGGTGGTCGGTGAACAATTCAAGTTGTGCTCCATACAAGTAATGTCTCGTGACTCTAATGTAAATACTACCGCTGTTAACTCCAAATCATGAGTGGGGTAGTTCTGCTCGTCCACTCTAAATATATGCTTCTACCCTTTGAGTCTGCATCAAGACGCCTCCTAAATCTGCCAATTATGCCTCTGTGTAAACATCGTATGTTCTATCGTTGCTCGGAACAGTCAAAACCGGCGCTTAGTCAACTTAGCCTTCAAGGTATCAAGGCTTTCTGGCACACCGTGCTCCAAATGAACTATACACCCTTCTTCGTAAGGCGTGTTAGAGGCGTCGAAATCTTCGAGAAGTCCTGGATGAACTCCCTATAATAACCGGTTAAACCTAAGAAGTTTCGAATCTCTATCACCGTCTTTAGCGGTTCCAAATCAACAATTGCTGTAAACTTAGCCGGATTCACTGCTATGCCCTCTTTGCTGTTGACGTGGCTAACCAATCTGACTTCTGAAAACCAAAACCCGCATTTACTGAACTTGGCATATAACTGATGCTCCTGAAGAGTCTGCAATGCTACTCGTGTGCTGCCTCCGATCTCGAAAATATGAGAATATCAAACTGGCCCATGAAGGGACGGAAAAACTCGGTTCATCACATTCATGAATACCACGGTGCATTAGTCAACCCAAATGACCTAACTAGAAAATCTAAAGATTCACATAAAATTAGGAAAACTTCTTTGGGAAAATCCATCTCCCAAATCCGCAACTACGATAACCAGAACGAAGATCAAACTTCGAGAAATACTACATTCTCTGCAACTGGTTGAACAAGTCATCAATCCTAGGTAAAGAGTACCTATTTCGGATAGTGACTTTGTTCAGCTCTCTATGATCAATACACAATCTCATATTACCATCCTTCTTCTTCACGAAGAGGACCGGTGCGCCCCACGGAGAAATAACTCCTACAAATAAAACCCTGAGCTAACAACTAGTCCAATTGGGTCTGAAGCTCTCTCATCTCAGCTGGTGCCATACGATAGGGTGCGCGGGATATTGGCGCTGTGCCCGACTGTAACTCAATACAAAACTCGACCTCTCACACAGGAGGTAACTCAGGTATGTCCTGAAAGACATCCTGATAATGTGGGTCCATCCTAACTTAATTGAAGACCAACAGTGGACAAGTGCATCCACAAAGAAGAAGAAAGGCAAGGCGAAGTCATCCAATATGATTAGCACCTTTATAACTGAGGATGATCATCATCTCAAACCTCTCACGGACTGAGAAGAAGAGAGGATTATCCTTGCAGCAGATCAAGGAGGTAACCCTGGTACCCGATCAGGGAAAACATATCTGAGAAATTATAGCCAATATGCTCAAGGAGCAGAAGAGCAAGCCCCAGAGGTTGAGGGTTCTGCTCCTAAGAAGACAATGGATAAAGGGAAATAGAAAGAGCATTGCTTCAACCAGAACCTTCTTCAATAGGATACTGGAGGATCGAACACGCCCTTCCGATTCAACGTCATGGCGTAATTGGCTAACATCCCTACAAGGATCATCCTATACGAGCTCCTACGATTATCCAAGACCACAATGGAAGCTCTAATTGAAGCTTCGACAAACACAGAAAGCTTTATTACTTAGGTCACTCCGGTTTCAGAAGCTTCCAAAGAACAATCTTGTATACAATGTCTACAAGCTGCAAGAAGTCTGCCATGCATATCATTCACTCAGAAAGATATGCAGATTAAACATAAGCATGATAGACCTCTGTACTATATAGGGTATATTAGCTCTTCTGAAATCAACCCTATACAAGTAGATCCAGGCTCAGCACTCAGCATCATGTCATACCGGGTCATGCAAGTCTTAGGGATTCCTCTGCACCGGCTAAGTTCTACCCAGACAACCATCTTCAGCTTTAATGCCAATAGCACATGACCCTTGGGTAAAATCAAACTCAGATGTCAAATTGGAGATCTCAAGTTCGAAGTGACTTATTACATTATAGATGCAGACATCTTATAATTTGTTGTTAGGACGACCCTGGATTCATGCGAATCGTAATGTCCCATCTACTCTTCATCAGGTCATGAAATATGTCGATGAAGAGGGAGAAGTCAGAACTCTAATTGCCAAGAAGAAACCTTTCAGAGGGGTGGAGAACTTTCACACTGATTCGGTTTTCGATCTGGATACCTAAGAGCCAGAGCAATCAAATGAGGCCGCTGACAGTGGCAAAGAAGCTGACATCGAGCCCAATCCTGAGGAGGATTGTCCGTGGGAGTTGGATTTTAATGTAATGGGTCAGAGTGAGGATAATAACAATGTAACGAGTGAGGGCGAGTGGTACATTAATAAAGATTTTAATTTGGCGTACTTGTCCAATGTGTCTAATATAGATGCATGTACTGATTCATGGCGCACATTGTACGCCGAGGTATTACTCAATTTGCCTATAAAATCATCCTTCACTATGTTTGAAGAGATGGAAGATGCACAGAAGGCTTTCTTTATGGTCCCGTCTAGAAGGAAAGGGCAAAAGTCAATCTATTTCGGTAGAGTCAAACCCGAATTACTCCAGCGAGAGAGTTCAGAGGAAGACCGGGGATCCCCCCAATTCTATTATCATGAACCTAACTCCATAAAATTAATGAAAAGGATGGGTTACGACTTTGGTAAACAGGAATGTTTAAATATTAGGAAAGGAAGACGAGTGCTGATTCGGCTTTCTTCCCCAGAAGGAAAACCTCTTGATTATTACAATAAAACTAAAAGAGGGTTAGGTTATATCTCTACTGTGACGCCCCTGGGTTCACACAAGGCTGCAGTCCGAGGTGAAACCAGAAATGTCAAACCTGCCATGCACCACACCGTGCAATAACATGTTTCACCATCACATTTACTATCTCTCTAGTGGAATCAACAACAGGTGTAGTACAAAGCAAGTAAAAGATTATACAAGAATCAACTGATGAAATAATAGAGATTTAATATTTCATTATCTAATATACTGGAATACAAGTAAATGTCTGAAATAAATGAACTGGAGTCCTCAACAAGTCTCAAATACAAAATGTCTGACAAAGGGAAATAAGGCACACAGCCTTTAAAATTTCTAGAATAAAACTCTCACATGTCTACACAAAAGTCTACAGTGGAGCTCAAAAGAAAATATAACTAAATAGACGGCTAAAACTAAAATGCGTCGCCATCAACCTGCGACTCTCTGGGCTCCTGGCTCGTTACCTGAAAGGGGGAGGGACAACGAGCGTCAAAGCGCTAGCGAGCATCATCACAACCAACCCCAAAGGATAGGGCTCGTTGTATATGAAAATATAGTGAATACATAATATTCTAAAATCATAGATCCTAACAAAAGAGGATTTTAGTATTTAGAGATTTACAACACGAGCATAGGTACGTCGAGCGAAATAATCCAAACAAGGAAACCCTCATGTATATACCTTGTATCTCAAATTGTAAATCCCTAAACACCAAACCCAAAATCTAATACAGGAACAATAATAAAGAGAAATACAACCCATCTCAAAACTTAAATACTGTGTCATGTCATAACCAAATAAGTGTCAAAGGTCAAAATTACATAAGTGTCATGTACAGCCTAGGTAGCTATCATGTCCAAATCTCATGTAATCATGTCATGTCCTGATTTAGATAAGTGTCATACTCATAGCTTAACAAATGTCCAAGACGTGGTCAAATATGTAAATGTCCAACACGATGACTGAAATGGATTATAGTCCAACACGAGGACTTTAGTGGATTATAGTCCAACACGAGGACTTCAATGGATTATAGTCCAACACGAGGACTTCAATGGATTATAGTCCAACACGAGGACTGTATATATAAACCATGGAATACTAGAAGTAAAGGTATACATATTCTACTCTTGTGCATGCCTCACGGTACAGATCTAAGCTTGTGTCAGAAAAGTCATCTCATATGTGTAGATGAAAACATGAATACTACAATTTAATACTCGATAAACAAGGCAACTACTCATGTTCAACAAAAGTTCAATAGAACCCTCGATCATATATGAGCATTGTATGAAAGTATAAGCATAGTAGTTGATCAAACAGAAATACAAACGAAAAAGGAAAAAAAAACTCCGATGAGTCGACTCAAATCAGCACATCTGCAGTTTTCTGCAGAACATATCATTAGTAAATTGAGAATATCTTTCTCTGAACAAACTCCTTTTAATAATAGTTTTTCGTTTTGGAAACTAGACTCACATAGATATCATTTGACACTAATTTGGCTCAGTTTGGAGTTCATATGATATTTCAAATTTCCAGTCAAACATTTTATATGTGCAGCAGATTTTCTGCAGGATATATCATCAGTAAAATGAGTATATCTTTCTCTAGGAAAACTATCTTTAGGTATGGTTTTCTGTTTTGAAAACTAGATTCACATATCTTTTAATTGGCATTAGTTTGGTTCAATTTGGATTTCATTTTTTATTTCAAATTTCTAGCTCAAAAGTATATGTGCAGCAGATTTTCAGCAGAACATAACAAGCATGATTATTTGCACAAGAAATCATATGTAAACCTTCAATCATGCACAAAACTTTAAAACGAGGCATAAGACATCTAAATTCAGATAAAAGATATTTTTAAATTATTTTCAGATCTTAAAACACTTCTATAAATTCGTGCTTAATCTCTTTAACATGAAAAAAAGACCTAGTCTTCATACATATATACAAAAGATCCAATTTTTATACACAAAATAATTGATTAGGCTCTATAAAACTCATTAAAAACTCTTCAAAAATATTTTAAAAACTGAGAGGGGGATTAGTAGAGATGATACTCGCCTGGGGTTGTAGGAAAACTTGTTAGAAGCAACGTCGAAGGAGATCTCCACTCCAAAAGCCAAAAAAAAAATCAACAAAAACCCAACTTGAAAGCCTCCAATCTTCTCCAAGAATTCAAAATAGGGTTTATGGGGGTTTGGTGGATGTTAGGGTTCTTAGATATGATAAAAGAAAGGAATTTTCGTGAAAAATATAGGTATTTATAGAGACAAACCCGAAACAAACCTGTTAGACCCGAACCAGGAAACCTAGTCTGACTAGGAAAATACTCCTTCGGTATTTTGGCTATAACTTTCTCATACGACCTCGGAATAAGGTGATCTAAGATTTGTTGGAAAGCTCTTGAAGAGACCTACAACTTTGTTATTGTACACTTTTCCAGATTCTTAATGAATCAGTAAGAAAAATATAGAAACTCTCAACTGGTCAAAATTCCCAGATTCTCACTCTTGGCCTTTGTGCATGATTTGTGTATTTGTACTCACATATATACATATATACATTGAATTGATCTCAAATCAATTCCTAGCATACTCAAACATCATAATATATTATTTATAAATGTATAACATATTTATTAATATTTATCATAAAGTATTCAAATTTTCGGGGTTTTACATTCTTCCCCCCTTAAAAGAATTTCGTCCTCGAAATTCAGAAATCATACTTAATCAAATAATAATACTAGAAAAAACACATAGTGGGTCTAATTCAACCCGCAACCAGAAACATTTAGAATTTTACTCTTGATAAGCATATATGGATATTTATATTTAACAGTCCAGGATGACTATATTCCCACTCAACCCTTAATCGAATGGAACTAGTACGTCGGGCGAAAAATCCAAACAAGGAACCCCCCATATATATACCATGTGTTCCGAAAGATTAAGAATTAAGTGAAAATATCCTCATTCTAGCGTTAATATTAGCCTGATTATTATTTTTTTTGTCTGTTTAAAAGATTGTAAGGAGTGGATTTTAGAGAGAATATGAGAGTTGACTATGTATGTGAGGTTGAGAGACAAGAGTTAAGTGGTCCCTCTTGTAGTTCTTCCTGAAACATAGTGGATTTCTCGTATTGTTGCCCCGTGGACGTAGGTCGAAGGTTGTCGACCAAACCACGTAAATCTCGGTGTTCTTTCTTCATTGTTGGGATTGTCTTTGATTCTTTTTATAACTTCATGAGAATTAGATCGGGTTAGAGATCTATCATGATTAGGAGATTGGGTCTCGTCATGATTAGAAGTTTGAATCCTATTCTAATTAGGAAGTTAGGCTAGAGATAGGGTTTTGGTTTTCCTATATATATTCTTCTATTGTTGGAGGAAAAATCAAGTAGAGAAGAGAGAGCCAATATTCTTGTAATCTAGGGTTAGCAGAGGGCATAGTCTGATACAAGAATATTATGCGAGAGGCGAGGGTTTTGTAGTCTTTGTCTGTTCAAAAGATTATAAGAAGAGGGCTTTAGAGATAATATGAGAGTTGATTATATATGTGATGTTGAGAGATAGTGAGATGAGAGTTGAGTGGTTTCTCTTGTAGTTCTCCTTGATACATAGTGGATTTTCCGTATTGTTGCCCGTGGACGTAGATCGAAGTTGGTTGACTGAACCACGTAAATCTTGATGTTCTTTCTTCTTGATTGTGGTCATTTTATATCTTATTGATTATGGGTTAGCTTATAAGTTACGCAAATCATAGTAGGCAGGGAGACTAAAATTCCCTAACAAGTGGTATCAGAGCCATGATGACGGATCCGGGAGCAAGTTCGCAAGATAGAAGACGACATCGTGCAAGATTAAAAATCAGCGTTACAAAAACCAATATGTAGAAAAAAAAAGAAGGAACGACCATTGTCGGCAGGAGGATTTAACGACGACTAATCGTCCGGAGGAGAGCGCCCGAGGGATGAGGTGTCTGACGGTAAAGTTTGTAGGCGACTGCAACAGTGAATTGCGGCGTTGTGGAGGTGCAACCGATCACCGGCAAAGGGCTTGCGTGGAGACGAATTGGCAGTGAGAGGAGCATGCGGTGACAAGTTGGAAGAGTTGCTTGGAAGAATTCTTGAGAGGGCTTCGATTGGCTCTGTTTGTGAAAATCCGAGGAGACAATCACGTGTTTTAATGATGAGGTGATCTTGTGTTTGGAATATTTTGGTGTTTGGTGTTTTTGACTACACATGATAGAGAAAGAAATCATTCTTCACATGTAAGAGAAGGAGCCAGATTTTTGGTGCCCAAGATTCGGTGTGTGGCTTTGTATGTCGTTTTGTGTTTAGTTCAATCCAATGGCTGAGATTGATTGGAGTGTAGATGGGCGAATTGATGGTTGATTTTGGCAATCTAGCAATCGATTCCTAGGTTTTGGAATGCTTTGAAAACAATGAGAGGGTTTAAATTTTTTTGATTTTTCTCAGATTGATCAGAAAGTGCTGATAAGTTGTGATAGTGGTAACGAGACAGATCTGATGGCAGATAAGGCAAACAAGTATGCGACGTATGAGACTGGTATAGAGAATTAGATGTGATCCTAGCAGTAGAGTTGTCAACATATAATTATTTAGAGTCATCGTGGGATCAGGGGTTGATTGGTGTGTAGACTCGAGGAGGATAGTGCCAGAATAGGCAGAGCTTGTAAGCAGGCACGACTAAGTGACACACATGGAGATGAAGATTGTGGCATTGGACTTTAAGACGATAAATGCTCATATTCGATTCAAGCTAAGTGATGGATAAGATGGAGGCATCTGGCTCTTAGTGTGGAGTAGGAGAGGTACACCAATTTGATTCAAGACGAGCGATGCAAGTGAAGTACGAGGACAACAAATGGGGGAAGGCTACCGTCAAGTTTAGTTTGAGAGGATAAGCATGGTTGATTTGCTTCTGATGTTAGAGGTGACAAGTTTAGTTTGGGAGGATAAGCATGATTGATTTGCTTCTGATGTTAGAGGTGGCAAATATCTCTTGGTGTACACAAGAGAGGTGGAGGCGTCATGACAAAGCAGATGATAACGAGGGTCACAGGACGTCCTAATTAGAGTGCAAGTGCTTCAATTCGAAGTGTAAAAGAATAGAAGACGCTAGCAGGAGAGGCAAAGTTTCAAGACATCGATGATATATCCTCAATGGAGTTTGGGAATCAAATCCAAGGTGAAGATTGTTGGGATTGTCTTTGATTCTTTCTATAACTTTATGAGAATTAGATAGGGTTAGAGATCTATCATAATTAGGAGATTGGATCTCATCATGATTAGGAGTTTGAATCATATTCTAATTAGGAAGTTAGACTAGAGATAGGGTTTTGGTTTCTCTATATATATTCTTTTTTTATTTTAGACTACACCATCTGCTAACCCTAAATTACAAGAGTATTGGTTTTCTCTCATCTGCTTGGTTTTTTCTCCAACAATAGAAGAATATATGTAGAAAATACCCTTTCTTATTTGAAAGAATAAAATAACTTTCTTATTTTAGCTAATTTGTTATTTTTGACAATTTAAAAATAAAAAACCTATTTTTGGAGCACCGAAGCAAACCTCTTAATTTATTCCATATATATAGAAAATATTTGGTAGATACTTATTTTAAATCATACCAAAACTATTTAACCTATTTCATTTAGAATTCTAATTATTTGGCGATTCTTATTTGGTAGATAGTTATTGAAAATCATACCAAAATATTATTTATAAGATATATATCTATCATTATTAAATCTTAAAAATTAACTTCCGAATAAGATATACAAAATGAAAATCTTAAAAATTAACTACCAATAAATATTATTAAAAAATTTATATTTTTTTAAAACTAAAAAAAATCAAAAAATAAAAAATATTGTCAAGAAACCAAAATTTATAAAAATATAAAATTTTGAAAAATTTTCATCCATTGTTTTCTCAAAAATATCAAAAATTGTTGTAATTATATATTATAATTGTTGTAATATTTTAATTTTTAAAAATTAACTACCAATATATATTATTAAAAAATTCATATTTTGTCAAAAATGAAAAAATATTTTTTTGAAAAACAAAAATATTGTCAAGAAACCGAATTTAAAAAATTGTAAAAATCTAAAAATATTTCATCCTTTATTTCCTTAAAAAATCAAAAATTAACTTCCAAAAAAGATATACAAATTGAAAATCTTTAAATGATATATTATAAGAATTAGCTTCCAAATAAATTCCAAATTTTCTAAAATTGAAATATTACTATTATTTTTAAATTATCAAAATTTTACTTCCAAATAAGATATACAAAATGAAAATCTTAAAAATTAACTACTAATTATATACTATAATTGTTATAATTTTATTAAAAAAATGATATTTTGTTAGAATCAAAATATTTTTTTATATCAAAACCAAAAATATTTTTAAGAAACTGAATATTTAAGAATATATTTTTATTTGTTAGAAAATATTACAACAATTTTAAGAAAAAATTCAAATTAGATCAAAATAAAAAATATATAAGTTTATATGAAAGCCTAAAATATTTTTATGCATGCTTTAAAATGAAAAATAATTATAAAATATCACAAAAATAATTTTTGTAATTTTTAAACATGATAAAAAATAAAAAAAATAATTAGAAAATATTTTTAAGACTGATTTAGAATGAAAAATAATTGTTGTAATATTATTAAGAAAAAAATTAATATTTTGTCAAAACCAAAAATATTTTTTTGCTAAAAATTAAAAAGATTTTTAAGAAACTGAATATTTAGGAATATATTTTTATTAATTAGAAAATATTACAACAATTTTAAGAAAAAATATAAATTAGATCAAAACTAAAAATATATTAGTTTATATAAAAATCAAAAATTATCAAATAACCTGTGATCTTAAAAATTAACTACTAATTAAATATAATAAAACACAAAATTTGAAAACAAATCCAAAAATATTCACAAAAACATAAGCATGATTGGATTTGTTCACTGCTGTTTTGGTGCTTCAAACATTAATAATTAATCCCTAATTAGTAGTCAATAAGTGTCTGCATTAGATGTATAATGTAATCAGTTCACCACCTCGGAACAATCTAAGTGCCCCATTCAGACGGCTCGATGGGTCGACATCCCTTTAGCCGACTTGAAAGGCGGTACGTGTCGACCTCCTGACTAGGTCGAGTCGGCAAGTGACCCACTCAACCAGCTCCTCGGCCTACATCTCGTAAAGATGACTCAAAAAACGGTATCTCCTGCCACTTGGCCAGATGAGTAGAAAGACTGTTAGGTCTCATGTTTATGAGCCTACTATCTATTCTAGTTTTGATGATTAACAAACAATTCCTAACATTGTTTGTCGAGTGTTTGTGTTTGTTTATTAGATATTCTACACAAAGACTCTTTTTTGGAGGTTGGTCAGAATTGATCTTAACGATGATATATATTCAAAGGAGGTTGGAGGAATCGGAATGAAGCTTTGCGCAATTCAAGTCGAAGAGATTATCGCTTCATCCCTGCTACCAAGATCGAGCTAATCGAAGATCTATAGCTTGGTATAGTGTTTTGTTAGTCTAGGTGTGTTTACTTTATGTGTTATGCTTAAAGCTCAAATATTACACACATACACGTTTTCAGTTTATCGTTTTTAAGTTTAACCATATAAATATGGAACTCAATATATATATATATATATATATATATATATATATTATATATATAATATATAATACTATATACTACTATATACTATATAATATATATATATATATTACTATATAGCCAAACCTTCTGTCAACCTTAAAGTGACGCTTCCACGTAAGTTCTTATCCATTTGATGATCACTTGCATTGAGCTACATTGTGCGCATGATCATTCCGCTTCAACTTGATCACATATTCTAAAACCCCAACACACCAAATTTAGGTGAACCCGTCGTAGTTTTGACCCCTTCATCCACTCGTCATCAATTTTAACGGCCCTTGTCGATGAATAGAACTTTTTAACATGGCTCGACGGAGGCTCACAACCACAACGGTTCACACCAATTTTGGTGTGTGTGGGGGTTTTAGAATATGTAGATCAAGTTTACACGAGCAACGGCATCAGTCCATAATTAGCTCAATCAATTAATCATCAATGGATAAGAAATCATGGTACGTTCACTTAAGTTGACAGAAGTTTTTGCTCTCTCTCTCTTATATATATATATTATATATATATATCATTATGATATACTAGGTATATAATATATATATATATATATATATATACATTTGTTTTGGAAATAATGTGTTTATGGATTAAAGACTTTTTTACACTATTTTATATATTTCCTCAAGTCTATTAATCTATTCAAAAGTGTTTCAAAATTTGCTTGGAATGATTCATCAAAATCGAGTTTTGATGATTTCGTATTTTTGAACAGTTTACAAAATAAATGAGTTTTCACAAACAGGTAATGAATTTTCAAAAATTTCTTCTTCAACATGTTTGTTTTCATGTTTATAAACATTTCCCAGAATTTTACTATTTTTGGAATTTATTTGTTATTTTTAATTGTATTTTAAAGTCAGATTTCTGAAAACTTGAGTATCTGTTTTATCAGTCATCGGTCGACCGAACAAGTAATATCAGTCGACCGATAAGCACCCATCGGTCGACCAACACATATCCACCAGTCAACGGACTAGAAACTTTTCAGCCTGAGCTTATGCGTTCATTAGTCAATCGATACACATGTATCAGTCGATCAAGTCGACCGGTAGATACCCATCGGTCAATCGACACAAGTCTATCACTCGACTGATATTGTATCTGTTGCAATAACGGATAGTTTTTCCTGTTTTTATCTTTTATGGGTTTTGCCTTATTTTTTATGCTTTCCTCTGGTTTGGGCTGATATATTGAGAGACTACATATAGTCCTCAACACTTAGTTTCATTTATGAATGTTTAGAACAAGCTTTACAAGTTTTAAGAGTTTTAAAGATAAATAAAAAATTTTTCATTTGTGTTTTACAAGAGAAGAATTGCTACAACATATTTGGGGATCTCTACCTTAAATTTCTATATCTCTTGGAGAAGTTTTCTTAACTCATATTCTAGCTATTTATCATTTCTTTTCTTATATATTTATACTAGATTGATTTGAGTTATATTTTATTTTATTCATTGCTTACACACACAACCGTTGAGCTTTAGTATTTCACATATTATATATATTTGGGTTGTGGGGTTGATCATTGAGTGAGCTTAGATTTCGTTCTCATCCTTATTAGAGAACAAACATTTGTTTGAGCTTATCGTTGTTAAGAACACATTGTAATACACAAGGACACTTAGAGGAGTGGTTGGTGAGAGACGGGGTCAATTCCAAGAGGAATGGCGTTGGTTGTAAATCCTAGGGAGAAGTTGTAATTCTAAGCACTTGAGGAATGTAACACGGGCTAGGCCAACACTCAGAGGAGTGTATTGTGTGATTGTATCACGTGAGTTATAAAAGTTTTCAATGAACTTGGAAACCCGAGTGTGTAGTTATTTTGGTATTAGTAGAGATTCTCCTCATGGGTGAGGAGCGGAGACGTAGGTCGAGGGTAACCAAACTCCATGATCATTTGCTTATGTTTAAGTTTGGCGTTGGTGTTCCTTTTCTTGTGCTTATTTTATATCACCTTTTGTCTTATAGTTTATTTCGCTCATTGTTTACTTGTTTATCCTTGCATAAATCTTATTGTATATCTCATTTGCTAGGATAATTGTTAATAAGTTTTTTATTTTGGCATTAAAATCGGATTAGATTAGTAATTACGCTATTCACCCCATCCTCTAGGGTACTTTCAAAGACGACAAATATCTCGAACCCCCCGCTGATAGGTCATCGCCATCACATTAAATGCATGTTCAGGCGTCATCATTTCTCTGCCCTCGAAAGTCTTTAAGACACATCGAACCACGCCATCGCTGCATGCATCCAGTCACATCACATTAAATGAGGAAGTGATATTCTCCACTTCATTACCGACACCTGTAAAGCCTATGCTGACTCAGTCGCAAGCTCATACTCGGCCAGAGTTACTAAACTACGCCCACAACCTTTGCTATAAATAAGGAAACTATTCTTTATATCAAGGTAAGCTATTTCTCTATCATTTTAGCCTCCTCGCTGTATTAAAGAACTTCCACAGTTCATCTTTTTTATCCATTCAAACACATTGCTGACTTGACTGTCGGAGGAACAACGAGGGAAATAAACCCCAACCTCTTATGATTTTCTACATTGTGCACGATAGTACATCTCATCTGACGGTGTGATTCTAACCATCAATAACTGCACTCAAGCAAAATATTTCACAATAATTAAAAAATGTCTATATTAAAATTTAAAAATATATGATTATACAACAAATTTTCAAAATTTGAAAATATTTCAAAATAAATAAATTAATTACCTTGTTTGATCTATCCATTGGAACCCTATACGAACACGAAGACCGCGTAACTATAACCTTAACAATTTAATCAAAATTTAAAAATTATAACAAAATATTATATTCAAATTAATTAAAAATATATGATTATACAAAAAAAATTCAAAATTCCAAAAAAATTTTAGAATAAATAAATTAATTACCTCGTTTGATTTATTCATTGGAGGCTTCTTCTACGAAGATGAAGACCGCGTACCCATAATCTTAAAAAAATAAAAATTCCAAAAATATAACAACAATTTAAATACAAAAATTTTCAAGATCTGAAAATATTTCAAAATAAATAAATTAATCACCTCGTTTGATCTATCCATTGGAGGATCCCTCTATGAAGACGAAGAACGCGTACTTATAACCTTAAAAAATTAATCAAAATTCGAAAATACAATAACAAATTATATACAAAAAGTTTTTCAAGATCCGAAAATATTACAAACAAAAATTTACAGATCATCCGTGGATGTTCACAAAACCGAATTAGAGGTGATGGAGAGATAATTGCAAATGTTGGTAGAAAATATATGATTATCACAATTATAGGAATTTCTGCAATCACATTGTTAATATTTGGTAGTATGCTATTTTGGTATTTAAAATCATGCTCACAATTACTATAATTATCCGAAATACAGTATTAAAATCTAATTCGATTTTGGTTTTTAAAAGATTTGGGTTTCTCTTTTGAACTGCTAAAAGATAAATCGGTTTTTTTTCAAATGGACGGCGTAGATCAAAGTCCACGTGTCAAATTTATTTGTGAAGGAGGAATTCCATGTGGTAACCTCGTGTGAGTTTAAGTTCTTTTGGTTTTGTTTTATTGTATACCCTAAAAGATAAACTGTAGTTGATTATTGCCGATTTTATGTGATGAGGAGACGTGGAGTGTTTTGTTCATTATTTGGAAATAATATCTTTACATTATTCAGTCACTTAAATATCCGTAGTGTGCATAACTTTTCAATTATCTAATTTGTCGCCCTGATCATTTTCATTATGGAGGCAAATTATCAATTTTCTAATAGCAATAGGTCCATGTATACACGCGTACTCTCACAATGTGCTGTGAGCTTCTAGTCATAGTTGCCGTCATTATTTCCGCTCCTAGACAATAGTTACTTTTAATCTTATTTATTATTATTATCAGTACTATTACTATTATAATTATTTTCTCCATCCCCTTCTCTCTCTCTCTCTCTTTTGTAAATCTAAGAACTGCCAAATGTCATGAAAAAATTATTGATCTATTGTCTGAATGCTGGCCAACATCCAGAAGCAAACACCGTTCTGTCCTAAAATAATTTGCCAATCCAATTCATAAATAGCAAAATTATGATTCATAACATGCCCCTTTTCTTTCTCAATCATTGTCTTTAACAGCAACTTGTTTAGCTTCTACACCATAAAAAAAACTGGCCACTAATTATTTTAAGTCTTTCATCAGCTGTCTTAGAAGTATATATTTTTGAAGGTTTTTATTAATATAAACTTTCAAGACATGGCCTCTACTATATTGTCATCTTAAATTTGGGGTAAATTTCACAAAATCCTTGAACTTTGATTTCCCCTAAACTTTATTTTTCGGCCAACCCCTCGAACTTTGAACATCTCATGAGATTCTCCGAACTTTCAAATGGTCCCTAGGGACTCTCTACCTTAAGGGGGTTATTGGTTGGGACAAATTGGGGCCAAATGGAAAAACTGTTCAAATAGAACAATTTTATCCCTTTGAGATATTTTGAGTAGAGTAAAGTGGGATAATGAGACAATTTGAGCTTTTGATTTGACAATTCATGTGGGATAATTGATAATGTGATACCTTATTAAAATATAATTTTATCTATTACTCACTTCTAAATTGGTTTAGTATATTATTATAATATAAATATTATTTTACTTTATATTAAAATATAATATGTTGTACTATAATTACTAATTAATATTATTAATTATTATATTATATTATATTATATTATATTATATCATATTATATTATATTAGCATGCTATACTATATAATAATTAATATAATATAAGATCAATATATTTAATATAGTACATTATTTTATTTATATAAAAATATAATATGTTATACTATAATTACTAGTTAATATTATTAATTATTATATTATATTACATTATATTAGTATCCTACATTATATAATAATTGATATAATATATGAACAATATATTTAATATAATACTTTAATAATGACCAAAAACACACGAGATTTTATAATGGTTCGGATAAACAATCATACATTCACTCTTTCTTCTCGCAAAGAGACTTCCTCACTATGATAAAATTCTCCTGAATCACAAACTCGATTCAGTAGGCTTATAAGACAGCAACACCCTAGTTTTAACTCAAAAATAATCGTCTAACCTTACTCCCACAATGTGTAACTCCTCGCCCTAGCTAGTTCTGAACCATCAATTCAACTAGCTTGAGTACGCTGTAAAAGAAATTTAATATAAAAAACAAACAATTGTTAAATTCACTAAAAAATTATCTTACAGCTCTTTTGTTTAACAAATCATTCTTTGAATGATTGAAGACAAGCTTGTTGAAGAACGAGGATGATGATGAATTCTAAGGGTGGCTCCCATCGCTATGAATTGATCAAATGATGTTGCGCGCGGTGAGTGAGTAGTCGACGAGGCTATGGGGGTATCGAAAAGGTTCTCCTTGATCAACTCTCCCAAACCCTAATGGTATGTTTGGGAGTTCACTTAGGGAAGGGAAGGAAGGGGAAATCATTCCCTTCCCCTTCATTACACCCCAATTTGGGGTGTAAGAATTTTGCTCAAATGCCCCCCCCTGTTGTGCGCAGCGGAAATTTCGACAGCACCTCCGGTGCGCAAGGTGCACAACAAGAGATTAGATCGTAAGAATTCCCGTCTCACCAAGGAAACAAGAATCTGAAGCGGATATCTCAACAAAGTGAGATATCGGCTCTTCCTCTCATCAGTTCTAGGACTGACCTGTCGAGGGATCCTACAAGCTATTACAAATTACGACAAGAACACAACTTTTACGTGGTTCGGCAAATTACCTACGTCCACGGGGCAAGGAGGGGGAGATCTACTATTAGAGGGAGAGATACAATTGGGGTTTACAATCTCACAAATAAAATCCTCTCACAAACTCTCAGATCCCTCACACAAATACTCTCTCAAAGGGGTGCTAAAACCAAAGAACATCTACAAAAGACTTGCTTTTCCTCCTTGAATAGCCACCAAAAGCACTGCTCCTTTTTGTTCTCTGTGTTTACTGCAGCCACCAAGAGAAAACCCCGCACAAAAACTCTTCCGCAGCCGCTCCTTTGATTCCACAAAAAAAAATCTCCAGCCTTGCACACATTGTGCTCACGAAACCCTAGAAATTTATAGCCTGTGCGGAATCGGGTTTTCGGGTGGGCCTACGCGCAACAACCAATTTTCTTCACGCGGTTGCTTTTTCTCAGCTCACGCGGTTCCGCTTCACGTGGTTCATGGGCCCCACGTTCACAATTCTCCACCTCGGCGAAGTTTTCTCAAAACTGAGCCGACACCAAAGCAACCAAATGTCCCACTCATTCGACAACAAGTCGGGAACCCGAACGAGAGTCCAAACAATCTCACCCCCATCAAAATCAACTAATCCAAAAACCGGCTGCATCGTAAAGACTGCCTACGTATCCTCTTGCCCAAGGAATCAAGCCGCCCGTAGTTCATCCAATGGCCTCGAAAGGCCTCAACACCAAAGAATGTTCAAAAGTTCTAAACAATGACCAAACTTGAAACCTAAAATAACTTTGGTCAACATATCCGCAGGGTTGTCCTTCGTGTGGACCTTCTCCAATATGACGTCTCCTTCATCCAAAACGTCACGAACAAAATGGAATCTGACATTGATATGCTTCGTGCGTGCATGATAAACTTGGTTCTTCACCAAATAGATAGCTGACATGCTATCACAATATACCCGAAGGGTCTCCTGTGCAATCCCCAAGTTCTCCAATAATCCCTGTAACCAAAAAACCTCCTTTACAGCTTCAGTCAACGCCATATACTCTGCCTACGTAGTGGAGAGAGTCACTGTAGACTGAAGTGTGCATCTCCAACACACCGGTGCTCCTGCTAGTATAAACATATATCCGCTAGTAGACCGGCGCTTGTCCAGATCCCCCGCATAATCAGAATCCACGTAACCAATACAATCCTGCCCGTTCTTCTCATTCTTCTGAAATACCAAACCAACATCCACGGTACCTTTGATATACCGTAGAATTCACTTCACGGCCTCCTAATGACCATTCCCGGGGTCGTGCATGTATCTAGATACCATGCTCACGGCCTGTGACAAATCTGGCCTTGTACACACCATCGCATACATCAAGCTACCCACAGCATTGGCATATGGAACTTTGGACATGTATTCCCGGTCCTCAACAGAAACATGTGATATCTTAGCTGATAGCTTAAAGTGGGGAGCTAATGGAGTACTCACCGCCTTGGCATTGCCATCAAAACTGAATTTCTTCAGCATCTTCTGCAAGTAACTCCTCTGTGTCAACTTCAACCTCCCCTTCACCCTGTCTCTCTCGATCTCCATACCCAATATCTTCTTTGCTTCTCCAAGATCCTTCATCTCAAATTCGGATGATAGCTCCTTTTTTAACTTTCTAATAGCTGAAGTATTCCTGGAAGCTATGAGCATATCGTCAACATATAACAACAAATAAATATACTCACCATTCTGTAGCTTGTGCATGTACATATAACAACAAATAAATATACTCACCATTCTGTAGCTTGTGCATGTAAACACACGGGTCATATGGGATCCTTGTGTACCCTCGGCCAATCATAAAGCCGTCGAATCTCTTGTACCATTGTCGCGGCGATTGCTTCAATCCGTAAAGAGACTTCTTCAGCTTGCATACCAATTCTTCCTTTCCTGCAGCTTTGAACCCCATAGGTTGTGTCATGTAGATCTCCTCTTCTAAATCCCCATGTAGAAAGGTTGTTTTAACATCCATCTGGACCAAATCCAAATCCAGCTGTGCCACCAATGCCAATAAAATACGAATCGACGAATGCTTCACAACAGGTGAAAATACATCATTGTAATCAACGCCCTCTAGCTGTGCATATCCCTTGGCAACTAATCTGGCTTTGAATCTAATTTTCCCAATAGAAGATCCCTCTTTCTTTGCATATACCCACTTGCATCCAATAGCCTTCTTATCTTTCGGTAGCTTTACAAGTTTCCAAGTGTCGTTCTTATGAAGAGACTGCATCTCTTCCTCCATAGCTTCCCTCCACCTAATCTAATCAGAGCTTGACTCTGCTTCCTTGAATGTAGAAGGAACTAAATCATCAACAACTTCTGCTGATAAAGCATATGCAACCATGACATCGTCATATCTAGCTGGCCGACGAATGTTTCTTCTTGGTCTATTAGCTACAATGGACTCCTGAACATGACCCTGTTCCTGAGCCCCAACATCCACTGTATCCTCTAAATGCCCGACTGTCATCTCATCTCCTCCCAGTGTCACCTCTGTAGGAGCCTCAATGGATACAATGCTATCTGGAGTGGGTGGAGTCACATCATCCTCCACCTACTGCGATATCTCTTGTATCTAGTCTTCCTCCACCTACTGAGGAACTTGATGCCTCATCATGTACGCCTCATTAAATGTGACATTCCTGCTAATAACTATCTTCTTGTCCTGTGGATCTTATAACTTGAAGCATTTAACTCCATCTCTAAATCCCACAAAGACTGCTTTTCTCGCCCTCGGATTCAATTTACCATCATTGACATGGTAATAAGCTGGACACCCAAATATCCGAAGCGACTCATAGTCACTAGCTATCGAACCAGACCAACGCTCCAACGGAGTCTTCCCCTGTATCGCAGTGCACGACAACCTATTCACGAGATGGCTCGCATAAACCAATGCCTCGGCCCAAAAGGATCTTGACAATCCACTCTGTGTCATCATACATCGCACCTTCTCCAGCAAGGTACGGTTTAACCTTTCAGCCACCCCGTTCTGTTTCGGTGTCTCACGTACTGTGAAGTATCGCCTAATGCCATGATCCCGGCAAAACTGTAGAAACGGATCACTCTTATACTCTCCACCGTTATCAGAACGTAGAGTCTTTACCTTTCTACCTGTCTGCAGCTCCACTTTCTTCTTCCGCTCCATAAAAATATCCAGGACCTGATGTTTATGCTTCATCGGGTATACCCAATTTCTCCTGGAATAGTCATCAATGAAAGTGACAAAATAGTTGGCCCCACCAAGTGATGTGTGCTTGGAAGGGCCCCAAACATCTGTGTGAATATAGTCCAATATACCTTGGGTATTGTGAATAGCGGTGCCGAATTTCACTCTTGTCTTCTTCCCAAGTATGCAATGTTCACACAGCTTCATCTTGCAGGTCTTCGCACCCTTTAATAGCACCTGCTTCGCCAATACCTACAGAGACTTATCACCAGTGTGTCCCAATCTCATGTGCCATAAGCTGGTAGTATCTTCCTCTGTGATAATCGAAGCTGCTAGACCCCTTGTTACTGTCTTGCCCTTCAAGTAGTAAAGGTTATTTTCCCTGACACCTCGCATCACCACCATGGACCCCTTTGTGACCTTCAGAGTAGCATTCTCCAAGATCACCTTATAGCCAGCTGCCTCCAAAGTTCCAAGCGAAATAATATTCTTCGTCAACTGAGGAACGAACCTTCAGCTCCCGAGTCACCCCGTCACACATCCGGATCCGTACGGTCCCAATACCACCAATAGGGCATACATGATCATTACCCATGAGCACGCCATCCCCTCTTCCCAACTCCTCAAAGCTGGAGAACCAATCCCTCCTAGGGCAAATATGGTATGTAGCACCAGAATCCATCATCCACTCCGTAGAGTCAGCGTAACAAACTGACGGTAGTGCAGAGCAGGAATAGCCTGAAGAATCTGTATCTGAATTATCGTCACTAGCCTTGACAACATTTACTTCCGAAGCTTGTACAACTTTCCCTTTATTCTTCCCGGCTTTATCTTTCAACTTTGGGCAGTCGTTCTTCCAATGGCCTTCTTCTTTGCAAAAGCAACATTGATTCCTACCAATATTTCTATGGCCACCTCTTGACTTCGATCTTGAGCGATCACCTGGACGACGGTTTGGACCACGGTCTCGAACTGCTAATGCATCTCCCGATACCTTCTCGGAGGGTTCGCCATCACTCTTCCTCAACTCATAATTCACCAAAGCTGAGGTCACCTCCTTGTAGCTAACCGTAGTTCTTCCATTTATCATAGTGAGAACAAACATTCCAAAATCATCCTCCGATAACGAACACAATAGTAGCATCGCCTTGTCTTCATCCTCAACCTTGATATCTACATTGGCCATATCCGAAATTAGCTTCGTGAATTTGTTAACATGCTCCCGAATGGAAACTCCCCTCTTCATCTTGAATTGATAAAACCTCTTCTTCAAGTGAAGCCGATTCTCAATGCTTTTCGTCAAATACTTCTCATTGAGTGTTTCCCACATTCTCTTCGCCGACGTCTTGTTCATTACGTCATAAATAAGATCTGGCGTCAATCATGACCGAATTACTCCACAAGCCCTACTATTTATTTTCTTCCAAACCTTGTCCTCCATATCATCGGGTTTCTCTTGTAACTCAAGAGTCTTCTCCAAATTTTGTGCATCCAAGGCGTCCATCACCTGACACATCCACAATCCGAAATTAATCTTGCCGTCGAACTTCGGAACATCAATCTTCGTGTTATTGATGCTCAGACTCTGTATCGCCTTCGAAAGAGACGATCCCGATGTGCTTGTTTCTCCCATGTTGTCGATCTAATTCTTCAAATAGGAATCCTTCAAACAAGCTCCCAAATCCAACCCGGAGCTCTGATACCACTTGTTGTGCGCAGCGGAAATTTCGGCAGCACCTCCGGTACACAAAGTGCACAACAAGAGATTAGATCGTAAGAATTCCTGTCTCACCAAGGAAACAAGAATCTGAAGCGGATATCCTTGAATAGCCACCAAAAGCACTGCTCCTTTTTGTTCTCTGTGTTTGCTGCAGCCGCCAAAAGAAAACCCCGCACAAAAACTCTTCCGCAGCCGCTCCTTTGATTCCACGAAAAAAAAAATCTCCAGCCTTGCACACATTGTGCTCACGAAACCCTAGAGAATTTATAGCCTGTGCGGAATCGGGTTTTCGGGTGGGCCTACGCACAGCAACCAATTTTCTTCACGCGGTTGCTTTTTCTCAGCTCACGCGGTTCCGCTTCACGTGGTTCATGGGCCCCACGTTCACCCCCCCCCCCAATTCCCCGCCTCTACCCTCATAAATGCGAACTCGACAAACAAAGTTAAAAATTAAGATTTCTCTTACCCTTCCCTCCTCTTGCTATCCTCCATCCCAAATAGACCATAACGTCGCCCCCCCCCCCCCCCCGCCCCCGCCCGCCCGCCGCCGCGCCCGCGCCCGCGCCCGCACCCTTCTTTTTCATTTCTCCTTACAGCATATAGGTTTACGCGGAAAAAAATACTACAAAACATAGGAGAAGATTGGGAGTTGATTTGCAATGATGGTTAGGATTAAAACCAGAAAAAAAAATCAAAACTATTGAGCCATCAGTGATAGCTCTCGACCATCGATGTTGTTGAAGCAACCATTGATGGTTGATGACCCCATCGATGGTCTGACCTCTCTAGACTTTTGCACAATTGATGATCTATAGCATCATCCATCATCTCACGGTTAGCATTGATGGTCAATGTGGAACCATAAATGACATGCCGGAATTAGCTTTTGAGCTAATCTTTTTTATTCTTTCCGTCTCATTCTTGTTCCATATATGGATATTCCCGTACTAGATCATCTCAAACATAGATTAGACTCAAATAAATATTTGTTATTATTCAAATAAGAGATCATGTACGTACAATGTCCATTTCATTTGTCATTTATAGGTAGGGTGTCAAAGAATTATGTGAGGCACCCAAAGTTCAAAGGGTTTTATGGAAAAGAAAAAAATTTGGATGGTAAAATTGAAACCTATTTTCTGTAATTGCCAAATGACGTCTGACGTATATGATGAATATGGGTGCCATATGTCTGAGAGGGTATTTTCGATAAAATAAAGTGGAGATAACTAAATATATTAATGGTCACATCTATATATTAAGTGGCAATTAGAAATTTAAAAAGCTATAAGTTGTCCTTAAGGATCCGTGTAATTATTTTATTCGATTTAATAGCTGGTTAACATTAGGTATGATGGATAACTTACATGAGAAAGGGACAACATGGACGATGACTTGGAGACAGAAATTTATTATATGACTTCAATAAAATATGAAATGATTTAATAAATTAGTGGGTCACTTGAATCCCCAAAGCTAAGCTGGAATAATTTGAATGCATAAAATTATTCAAAATTATTGATTTATGTATCATCCACCAACTCGGGAGGATTAGCACATGAGTCTATGAATAATCATCCTTTACTTTCCCAGAAATAACTAGTGGATTCCTATAAGAAAAATACACGTATCCGCTTCAATATTTAATAAGCATAATTGACATTAAAAATATGATTATTATTATTACTAATTAGTATCGATATTGTCATTACTAAAACATACCAAGATATTTTGAGCATATACTTGCGCTCCTAATTGTAAACTCAGAAACAAAAACATTCCTATGATTTTTACAACAAATAATTGTTTCCGCAGAGAAAAAAAAAATTAAATGTGGATAGAGTCGACCCTTGCGCCATGCCCTGCCCTGCCCCTATTATGTTCCAACAAGGGATAAACTCCTTATAGTTCTATTATTGCAGATAGATGGCACGAGGTAATTTTTTTGACTTTTTTAGAAAACAATGTTTTTTCCCGACAAGTAGACTTTCAGATAGTGAAACAAAAAAAAAAAAACAAAACAAAACAAAAACAAACAAATAAACAACGGGGTCTATTAGCAATTGGGCGAGAACACAAGAAGTCTATTAGTTACAACTGAAATAGGGGTGGTCGTGGGTCGGTTCGAACCGCGGCCTAAACCGGGCCTAGCCCATCTCGGGTCAAGACTTGGCCTGACCCACTGTGAGTCAAACCCAATCTGATCTATGGAATATCCGGGCCATGGGTGAGGCTGGGTTTCGCTCTAAACCCGTGGATAAAGAATTGGTATGGCCCACGCCTGACCCAGCCCACATCCGAACCGGCTCGGCCCACCTTGGTCCGGCCCACTTTAGGTGATAGTTTTATTTAGATGTAATTTTAGTAGCAACTCAATCTGAAATTGCAGCCTTCAAGTGTTTGGGTTGGAATTTTAGTATTGGTAGAGATTTTCTAAATTCTATTAAGTATTTTGATGTGTATTTGGAGTCATTTTGATTTACTGAAAGCATTCAAGCTACTGTGAATCTTTTGTCATTTGAGATAGTTTCATCACCAATTATAAATTTATAAGGTTTAGACTTTACAGAAATATGAAATACATGTTTCTCTCTTTAAATTATACATACTAATCTAACAAAAAATTTGGAAAGAAAACACGATTAGCGACCTGACTTTTCATGGGTCGGGTCGGACCCGGCCCGATCCCATGCGAGCTATGGGACAAGCTTGTCGATCCCTAAACCCGGAAATAAAATCCTCGGCCCGACCTATTGAAGCCCGTTCGGACCCGGGTCTAAATCGGCCAGACCCAAAATTAGGCTGGCCGGCTCACGGTTAGGCCCGCGCCCGGCCTAACCAACGCCCACCGCTAAACGAAACTACAGAGATCGATCCTCAAATGGCCAATTGTGCATGGTGCCTATATCCGCATTTATAAAAAATAAAAGCAAAAGACTGCTTAGAGTCTGTTAACCCACGTTAACGAACTCACTTTACGAAGTGGTCAATGTTGATAAACTCACAAGTGTCAAAAAAAACCCAAGCAAAATCACATGATTTCTCATTTGACTAAATCTTTCTCGTGCACAACAACTATCAAGGCACCGATCCAAATTGTACTTGAAATAATTAAAGAAACACAAATTCTTATAGAGGATCTATTTGTTTCCACAGAAATATTATAGAGTTATTTCTTTAATCAAATTGATTAAATTTTACCATTACTCTAACAATAAGCAAAATCCTCGTGAAGCAAACGACCGTAGAATCTAAACTCTAAGGTCGCTTTTATGCCATAAACCAAACGTTTACGCTATAATCTGTAATTAACAACTATTTAATTTACATGTTGCCCACTTGCCCCCGTGGAGTGTCCCGTAAATGGCAATATCACTTGACCCCACTTTTGTACGAACTTTCTTGGGGCTCCGCGCTCATGGACCCACAATCGTTAATTATTAAAGGTGAATTTATGGGTTTGTTTTGAACGGGGGAGCGTCAGGAGTAAAAGCGTTATTCGGCAATTGGTAACGGACACGTGTCGGTCCGGGGCGCCGCCGCTCTGCCGTGAAGGTCAAGTCGTTGCGGATTCGTGCGACGTTGCGGTTCCCCCACCAAAGCTTGGGGACCAAGTTATTCTTTGAAAGGTAGCAAATTACAGAAATGTCATTGTTGTGTATAAATTTACGGAATTAGTCATTGAAACTAAATAGAACCTATAAAGTAATTTAAAAATCACTAGTGTCTTGTTTCTATAATAGTGAAATAAACAAATTGAAAAAAAGGGGCGTAGCGCACTTGCTTAGACCTCAACAATACTTTTTACTGCTGTTCATGAGGTGTAAAGAGTTTCAATGGTTGATGATTGGGAAAGAGCAAGATTATATTTTTGAGGGATTCTAAGCTTTAAAATTGGAGCTTTGCTACAGGGACCCAAAATATGGGACCAATAGAGGAGACAAGTGAGGTGTCTCTCTCCTATTGGATAATGAGTTGGCCATCATTAATGATGGCCAACTCATTATCCAATAGGAGGGAGACACCTCACTTGTCCCCTCTATTGGTCCCATATTTTGGGTCCTTGAGGAATTTTTCTTAAAATTGCAATACTATGTTTCTTGAAATGAATAAGATTTTAGTTATACGAAAATCTATGTTTTACATCATTGACGTTTTCTTGCTTGACAAAACTGGACCCGCAGAAAATTAAAGATTATGACCATTAAACCCCCCTTCTGTTAAGAGATAAATTATTTTTAAAGAAAATTTTTAATAATACCGAATCCATTGCATAATAGTTCAAAAAGAGAACTCTCATATTAGTATTTTTATTTTCAAAATATCATCGGGTGTTTGGTTGCACAAATTTATAGAAAAGTTTTCTCAAAATGTCTGACAATGATAATTCTGTAATTAAATTTTTTTCTGTAGATTTTCGTAAACCGTTTCTGGTTTAAAAAATTTACAAAAATATTTTCTGTAAAGTACAAAAAAGTACCAAAATTTACAGAAATCGATTTTCTCTCAAAATGGGCGAAAATCACCTAGAAATCTGACACCACATTGATATTTTTCTATAAAGTTAGCACTTTTCTATAAATTTAGGGGGTGTTTGGTTCAATTTCTATAAATTATAGGAAATCTTGTTATTTTTTATAAAGTTATGGGTCATTTTCTTGTTTTGAACCAAACAAGCAAAATAAAAAAATAAGAAAATTGGTACATTTTGATTTCTCAAAACTTTTCTTATAATTTTTTTAAGAAATACAAGAAAATCATATTTTGAGTGAAAAATATTTCATATAATTCGTAGAAATTGAACCAAACACCCCCTAATTGTATTGATCCATGATGATCTAATATTCGCTAAACCAACGGTCTTTATTAAATCACTATAAAGCTACTTTATCTTTGAACTCACTTGCAAATAAAACTCAAAAAGTCATTCCCGCGTAAAGAATTCCAGTTTCCTCGGAATCCGTTATTACTTAAAAACAAGAGGCAATTTCGTCATTTTATCAGTGACAAGAGGCCTATATAACGTAGCCGTCGTCGTCGTCTCTCTCGACTTTCACTTCTTAAATCCTCTTCAATTTTACAGCTAGTTTTACCAAATCTTTTTTCTATTCTTAAATCCCCCCTCCCTTTTTTCTTAAAAATAATACCATGACGAATTAGGATTTCTTAATTTTCGAAGCTTTTGATTCTTCAGCAATGGATAATTTGGTTGTTTTTTTGAAGCTGAATTCATTTTGACCTCGGATTAGGCCCAATTAGGGTTCTGGGAGAGTATTACGATCTCAATTAAAGATCAGGACTTGTTCCTCTCAGTTTTCTATTCCATTAAATTCAGACAAAATTCTCCTGTGAATGAGATGCATTCTTTTATTTATTGAAAAATTAGAGTCTGATTCGACGAAGGCAGGGTTCTCAAGATACAATTTTGTTTCCTTTATCTCAATTCTATAATTTCTTGAAAATTAGGTCCCTAATTGGACTAAATTAGGGTTTTATGATCATAACGGAGGACTACGGGTTTGGGGTTGGGGATCCGAAATCGACCCTGGCTAACACCCGCGGCGACAAGACTGGAGGATTCAGTCATGAGAGCGAGCGTGATTTGGCGATGATGGTCAGCGATTTTTGGGAGAATGGTAGCGGCGGAAATGAGTCTAAATATAGCAGCGATAGCGATTCTGGGTGCTCTGATCTTGGTCATTTAGCTGACAAAGTTTCGGTGAGTTATTTATTATTATTCTTCCTATGATTTTGGTTTTGTATCATTTTGTTCCTATCTTACTTGTTGATATATGTATTTGTTTGCTGCAATTTTTATGCGAAGAATAACGTTCAAGAATTTAACATTCCTGAAAGCAATGCGATATTCCTAAAATATCATATATATAATATGATGTATTGTTGGTGATTTTTGTTTGAAATGGTTTGACACTTGCATAATTTTTTTTTGACTCAATTATTGATTCTGCTAAATTCAAGCTTGCATTGATCACCATTTATTTAGTACCTTTTGGGCTTTATCTTTATCTTTTTCTGTTTCATTTTATATTTTGGGTTCCTAATGAAGGATGTCTATTTTATAGTGAAAGCTTTTGACTTTTCATCAAAGGAAGCAAATGGTTGTGATTCCCTCAATAAAGAAGGAAGTGGGCATACTCCGGTCATTTTTCATCTAATAATTTTCTACATGAGTATCACTAGATTTGTGACCAAAACTTTCTGTTTGGTATTTTAGGATCGCTGTATCTCATCTCGAATTGTCTCATCTCTAATTGAATTATCTGTATTTCTACTTTAGTGCCCTTTTTTTAATTTTCTGAAACCTAGATGGGGATATGACTTTGGTGAGCCTCATACTTGTCATATCTAGCCTACCCTCAATAAATGATTAGAAATCTTATGGAAATTCATATGGGTGTTATTAATGAATTAATACTGTTAGGTGGTAGAGAAGTAAAAAGTTCAACAGGGCAGATGGAAATTAGATTATAAAGATGCTTCTCATGAGCAAGGCTATTTCGTTTTAGCTCTAATAAAAGTTCAAATTTGGTTGTATACTCTCATATTGTGTTGGTTGCGTTGACGAGTTGATACCTGTAACACTCTGCCAACTATGAAATGTTGCAGTCGACTATGCAAGATTTCAAGAGCAGCATGCTGTGATTTTCATGGTTTGATTCTAAGCCCTGACTTAATAGATTCCAGCGAGTACAATGTTTGACAATATGGCTAACTAGGCTAATGTTGTTTTTCTCCTAAACGAAACGAATGGAGGGGAGGGGGGAAAACCACACACACACACTGTATGTAGCGTCTTTGTTTTTTTAAAGTGAAACATTATGTTATTTTCCTCCAGATGCCAGGTATGTTGAACTACTTGTATGAAAGCATGTGCAATCATTGTATGCATTATGATATATCTCATAACTATTCAAGTGACGATGACTTGGTTGTTTATTTTATGCTTGAATTTTCCCCACAATTCTTTGTTGACAAACATTCTGTACATGTGAACACTGAACAGTTTCTCATGAAGTTTTGGACTGTTACCATATTGCTTCCATAGTTCTAGGTATACTGACATTGTGGTTTTTGTTCGGATTGTTCCCATCAGTGGAAAGCTTTTGGTCAGCAAATGTTTCCATAGTTTGGGTGT